>NW_027175954.1:1647500-1820000 GCF_023055335.1 Clinocottus analis | reverse complement strand
GCGTCTTCACGGCGCTGATGCCGGGTGAGACCACCTACATAGCAGCCGTCTCCGCGCTGACCGTTTACTTCTGCTCCGATCGCGGCTCTCAGATGCGCCGCCTGCAATTTCATCAGCGGGCGCAGCTGCCCGGAGAGGCCGTGGATCTTTTCGTGTCGGCGTTGGAAGAGCTGCTGCGGCCTTGCAACTACGGAGACCTGCAGGACGAGCTCATTCTGGATCAGCTGATTGAGAAAACAAACTGCCCACAACTCGGAGAGAGGCTGCTCTTGGAGAGAGAAACGCTGACCCTGGACAAGGCGTTGGTCATTGGCAAAGAGGTTCAGTTGGCTTTAAATGAATCCAAACAGTTTGGTTTTCACGAGGTCAGTGTGGACATCGGAGATGATTTAGAGACTTCTGTTCCATTAAAACGCAAAAGAGGGAGGCCTCGGCGTGGGGAGGAAAGGCCAAAAACCCACACACAACCAGGCTGGACTGAACCCTCAACAAGAGCAGCTCGATCCAAAGACATCAACAATTACAGCAACGACAGTAAGCTTTATTATTGTGAAAATGAGGAAGTGTCCAAGCGTGTCGGCGAACCCCGCCGTAAAGCAGGCAATGAAAATAACGCAGCCTTGTCGCCGTTATCACAGAGGATGGAGGAGGAAGACTGCGACAATGTGAGTGACGACGACGACGATGAAGACTTTTGCCCGTCTTTACCAAAAGGCCCCACCTGTCCCATCTGTGTCGACAAGCGCTTCAGGGACGCGAACAAGCTCGCAAGGCACATGAGGACGCACACGAAGGAGAAACCGTTCAGCTGCCCCGTGTGCGTCATGACCTTCAGCCAGTCCTACCACATGACCCGGCACATGAGGAAGCAGCACGGGGCGGGCCGGTACATCTGCCCCACGTGTGGGAAAAGCTTGGAGAGCTTTGCGGCGCTGCAAAGTCACAAGAGGACGCACGCGTCGCGGGTTCTGTCGTGTCCCGACTGTCGTGAAAAATTCACCGACAACGACGCGTTTTGCAGTCACGTCGCGTCACATGACGGCCATTCGACCCAGACGGAGGGGCGGGGTTCTCAGCGCAGCGTCCAGGTGAAGAACAAAGAAACCATCGAATCACGTAACAGGGATACACGTGATCACAGCAATGACGATATTGAAAAGAGTGACGTAGACTCCGACAATGGTGATTCTCAAGATAAAGAGTCCAAAGTGAATCTCAAGCTGGAAGAGAAGGACGCTGACGGAGGGAAATCTCACGATGGAGACAGACGGAAAGATAAAGTTGCGTCCGAGACCAAAACGAAAGGCCATTTCTGTCCCATCTGCGTCGGCCGGCGCTTCAGAGGGCCGAACAAACTCGCCAGACACATGAGGATGCACACGAAGGAGAAACCGTTCAGCTGCCCGGTGTGCGCGATGACCTTCAGCCAGTACTACCACATGACCCGGCACCTGAGGAAGCAGCACGGCTTGGGCCAGTACATCTGCGATAAATGTGGGGAAAGTTTAGGGAGCTGGCTGGAGCTGAAAGCGCACAAGAAGACTCACGCTGTCGAAGGGCTGACGTGTCTCGCGTGCGACAAACAGTTCAAGGAGAAGGCGGCGCTCGTGAGTCACCTCAAACTGCACAAGAAAGTCTCGGCCGGCCCCCGGAGCCTCGTCTGCAGCGACTGCGGCAAAGTATTCGGTCGAATGTATCATCTGAAAAGGCACATAGTGACCCATCGCAAAGCGACAAACGGAGAGGTCTACATGTGCCCCGACTGTCAGAAGAATTTTGCCTTCTCCGAAGACCTCAACAAACACATGGAGATCCACGTGAAAGAAAACAGCGGGACGTGTCCGAAGTGCAACGAGACCTTCGGCAGTCCAGAAGCACTGGAGACGCACATGGAGGTTCACGAAAAGTCCTACGCCTGCAAGACGTGTGGGAAGAAGTTCAAGGTGGAGTACGCGCTGAAGAAGCACGAGCAGGGCCACCAAGACGAGCAGTATTACTGCTCTCTGTGTCGCAAGCGCTTCGTCAAGCTGTCGCACTACAAGAGGCACGTCATGGTCCACGACCGCCGGGAATCCCGGTGTCCGCACTGCGACAGCGTCTTCCTGAAGTTAACGGCTTTGAAGTATCACCTGCGGACTCACACGGACGAGAGGCCGTACCAGTGCACCTGTTGCATCGAGACCTTCGAGGAGCGGGAGGAGCTCGACCAGCACCGCCTCAAGCACAGGAAATTCAAGCGGGAGCGGCCGTACTCGTGCACGCGGTGCGACTCGGCGTTCCCGACGCTGATCGAGCTGACGGACCACATGGGCTCCCACGACGGGGAGCAGCCGATGAACTGCCCCGTGTGCGGCAGGACTTTCCTGAACAAGAACAAGCTGGAGAAGCACCTGAGCATCCACTCGGGGGAGCGGCCGCACCTCTGCGCCGTCTGCGGCAACGGCTTCCCCTCGGCCGCCAGCCTCAAGCTGCACATCCACATCCACACCGGGGAGAAGCCCTTCCAGTGTCTGCAGTGCAGCAAGAGCTTCCGGTCGTCCAGCGGGCTGCGGCTGCACAGCAGGCAGCACATGGAGGTGCGGCCCAGCTACGAGTGTCCCGAGTGCGGCAGGACTTACGGCCGCATGACGGAGCTGAAGATGCACCAGCGCTACCACACGGGCGACAAGCCGTACGCGTGCACGTGCTGCAACAAGCGCTTCATAAGCAAAGACAAATTGAACGTTCACATGAGGATACACACGGGGGAGAGGCCGTACTCCTGCCCGCAGTGCGGACAGACGTTCACACAGACTGGAGACCGGAACAGACACATCAGTAAATACCACTAGTTGGATTCTGCATTTGAATGATCGCGCCAGTGGTTTTGCATGTTTGATATCGACTGACTCGGATTACTCACAATATTTGATCAAGTATAAGATTCAGGCTGCCATGAACACTACGTTCAGAAATGATTAAGAGGTGTGATTTTTTTTTTTTTTTTATGTTTAAAAAAAGATTTGGATGGTGAATCAAGAGAACCCAGATGTTGTTCATTGTAGATTAGAATACAATCCAAAAGTGAATCCTTGAAATTTTCATCCATTGCACAATCAATATTATTAATAATACTCTTTATTTATATAGCGCATTTAATGTAGCTTAAAGTGCTCTACATTTAAAAATACATAAACAGAAAACCTTCCTTTAAAAGAAAGCATGCATTTCTGTAAAATCAACACGCCACTGACACAGTTTCAAGTATCATTTATTATTATATTAATAAGCATTACAAGGACTATTTACTACATTTTAAGGAGTATTAACATGTTTTTCTACAAACTCTGATGTTTAACAAGTCAAAGAATTCATAAAGGCTTCGTATAAATAAAATGGGGAAACATTTTAGTAAAGTGGAGTATGGATTCAAGTGAAAAAACGTTTACATTATGGATCATGGATGGTGCTTTCAGGGGTAATCTGATATATAAGACTCCACATGCTGTATAACAGCAACCTTCAAAATGGACTAAAACGTGCAAAACCACTGATCTCTCGGTGCACTACAAGTCTTCTCTTCTGTTTTCCTTCCTATCCGTTAGTAGCTGCTGTTGTTTTCTGCAACCTTCATACCCAGACGTTATCCTGCACATTACCACTAAGTACCAAAGCTCTGCATTAAGGGAACTTTAGTCCTCGTAGCGCGTCCCGCTCACCCTGTGCCTGACGCGCCCTCTTTATTCAGCTTTCTCATTGCAGCACCTCGGTTTACCAACAAACACACAGTCGTGCATGCTGATGGTACTTTGACCTCCAACTGTTCGCTTTGCTACAAACTGGATATAATCAAGGTCACTCAAATGACACTAACTGATGTCAGGAGTCATGTTTCAATATTTTTTGTTGTCCTTCCTGCCACAGGCTGTTGTCATAAGGTCACGTTTGTTTTGTTTCTTTTTTCTTTTCTTTTTTTACAATATTTCCATTTAGCCATCTCTGTAATCAGTCATTTAGAAAAGTGCCATAAGAATAAAACAATTATTCACTGTGCTAACACATTTTAGGAGGTTTATGAAAGTTTGTTGTAACTGTGTACGCTGCATCATTTAATTTACTTTCAATTGGGCAAACGAGAATAGATCATTTACAACATGTAAATATAAATATTTTGTGGCCTTAAGAGCTGTTTTAAGTTATGTACTATAATGTAAGACTTTTTTTTCACCTCATAAAAGAATCTTTGAGCTATTAATTCATCAAAAACTAAAAGCAAAACAAAGTAAAATATTATAATAGTATTTGAAGGACAAGATGATCGATAATCTGAAAATGGATCAATGAAGGAGCAGGAACACCACCAGTAAAAGTTATTTAAAACGTCCACATGAGTGTGCTGTGGGGAGATAAAACTATAAAACTCTAGCATACATCCAATATACATTACTGTACTACTTCATTACACTACTAGTGTGTAAAATAATTTGATTATGTCCTTCCTGTTTTTGATCAAAATGTGTAAGATATACAGTAAATTAACAATATACAAGCAACTAAAGCAACATTAAATGGATCAAATGTAAGTCAAAAATTATGCTAAATTTTTTAAAAAGAAGACTCTAGACATTGTATAACTGCACAATGTTATGTGAGAATCTATTTTTTAAGCATATTTTATCTGATAAAAATGCACCTTCCTACACACCTCTTTCAAGTCCAACAGAAAACAAGCCTCCTCCAGTCCGGCAGGTGGCAGCGCTCACAGCGAGTCACGTGACGCTGCTCTGTTTACAAAGAGGAAGGAAGAGGGACAACAGACGAAGTTAGCGTTAGCTTTAAGAGAAGTAGATAGATATATTCGTTACAGTAAATAAATTAGTCAGGTCTGTTTCGAGTTGATGTTTCCTGGATCACGCTTTTAAAGTGACGTAACGTGACCGAATGAAGAAACTTCTGCATCTTGAATTAGTAGGTTTTCGTAAAGCGAACGCTAATGCCAAGCTAAAGCTAGCTAGCATGTTAGCTCACATCTAGATAGCAGAGCTAGCTTACGTTAACTTCTTTCCTATGGCAACAAAGGCTGGGCTTTAACCTTTGTATTACTCTTAGTATTAAGATACATAGACGCACTGTGACTTATATTTGGTGAAATATGTGTGAAATTAATGTTAATTACTGACGCGTTGAAGTAGCAGGGAACCGGTTGAGCTTCTAACTTGGTGAGGCTGCGTCCCTTATGGCTGGTTTAGGCTTTTATCCTGCCAGCGGGCAGGATCTTTTCAGCATCGAGACAGCCGAACTGTCGACCTCCAAAACGAGCAGTGCACTTAATGGAGAAGAGGTCAGGAGGTTCTATGAAAATCTAATGAAAGAGGGTAAAGAGCCAGATGGATCGGGGAGAAGTGCAATTAGAGAGAAGGAGTGTGGCAGAGAGCGTCGGAATAAACAGAGGAACAGAGCGAGGAGCAGAGCCAGCAGGGCTGCAGAGACGCATCCGGGTCAAGCGGTCACTCAAAGTGGGATTAGTGGTGACCGTGACACAAGAAGAGCGGCCGTCATCTCAGAAAGCACCATGAAGCTCCTGGAGCTCAGGCTGCTGCGTTGTGCCCATGAAGGGGACACCTCTGGCCTCAAAGACCTTCTCTCAAAAGGGGTCGACATCAACGTCCAGGTAAAAAAAAAAAAAAAAAATACTTACAGCTCAATGTGTTTTCATTATTGGGAAATATTGTATTAGTGTTTTGAGTCCTGATTGATTCCCTTCTAGGATACTTACTTCTGGACGGCGGTGATGTGTGCAAGCTGGTCAGGACAGAGAGCTGCAGTGAGGCTGCTGCTGCAACGCGGGGCAGCCTGGGTCGGAGTGGTGGATACTCAGGGCAGGGATGCCAAAGACCTGGCGCTGGAAGGTGTGCAACTCTTCTTAATAACTCTGGATTTCTGTGCTTGTTTGTACAGTGAAGTTGAATTCATTCATATCTGTGTGTGTGCGTGTCCCCCGCAGGTGGACACAATGACGTATTGGAGGAGTTGGAGAGCTATGGGAGTCGTACACAGAGAGACGCACAATCGGATTACAGGTTAGCATTTCACATTGGCTGTGTAATAGATGATGACAGTACTAGTATTTTTTACTGTACCACAAATATTCAACCACTTAGAAATGAGACACTCGGCGAGATAACATTTTCCGGTTAGAAAGAGTTTGGAGAGATGGTAAATAATCATGTAAATGTTTATTTGTGAAAGGGCTTCATTGTGTATCCACACTCAAACTGCCCAAGCCTCATAGTAACTTTACTTCAGTATAATTGTTTACACAAAACAACAGTTGTGTCCCCATCACTTGCATCACAAGGGCATTGAAAAGGAAACTGTTAATGGCCAGTATGACTAGGACAATTTATTGCAGCAAACAAATACTGTGTTAATGGCTGCACATGCGGGCACCTGACTGAAACTGTTAATCTGTTCCTCACTACTGTTGTCTCTTCTTCTGGTGGTCCTCAGCGCCCCTCCGGCTCAGTGGTGCGCTGTGTGTCGTAGCGAGTACAGCGACAGCCTGTCGTCACACGAGTCCTCCACTCTCCATCAGTTCAGTCTGCAGCGAGCTCCGCCCACTCCTTACTACTGCCTCCCCCCCTCCAGCAACAGCTACAAGATGATGGTCCGTTGTGGCTGGAAACCGGGTTCGGGACTGGGGCCGGAGGGGGAGGGGCCTCACCAGCCAGTGCCAACTGTGCTGAAGAGAGACCAGAAAGGCCTGGGCTTTGGACACATGAAAAGAGCCAAAGTCACTCACTTCCAACCCAGGGATTGTGACGCAGTGAAACCACAATCTAAGGTGAAAGAGGACAGAGAAGGAAAAGGACAAAGGAAGGTAGAAAGTAGGAGAAAAGAGCTAAAAGACAAGAACTGGGAAAGAGATTTCCGAGCCTCTTTTTATCTTTGACGCTGGCTCACAGGGACTTCTGCTCAAGCCTCTCCCAGCAGATCTCAAAAGTTTCTCCAAAACATTAAAGTATCTATTACACAGACATTTTGTGTTCTGTTTTTTATTTACTTTAAACTGTGCCAGTGTTTGTAAAGCAGCTGGAAAGTGGTTTCCCACAGAGCAATATGAATACCTTGACTATCTCAGAGCTCATGCTGTGTCCATATATGGACTCTGATTGTGCAATTCCCAAATGTGGCTTTGGCTTGATTTAATCTGTATCATGTTTGTGTTCACTCAGTGCAAGATGAATGTTGTTTTGATTCGCTTGACTTTCAAAAAGGTGACATCAGTGGACTTTATTTTAATTTATTTAAAAAAATACACATATCGTGAACCCTGATCCTGGTTCATGATCTATGATACGAGCTGTCTTGTGTTTAACACAATAGTGTGTTTGAGTCACATGTCATCTCAGTGTTATCGCCTACACATGGCCTCGTAAAACCTCCTTGCATGTTCTTGCATAAGTCTAGATTGTTGACTCCTTTCTCCTGAAGATAACAGATGGCCATCTGAGCTCCAGCACAGCTTTTTGTGTGACCAGGAAAACACACACTATATATATTGTACTCCAATCCAACAATCTGGGGACTTTACGGTCTACAAGATGCAACATCCATTGTCCTTTTCAACCCTCGCTGCTGATGAGAACAAACTCAACCAGTAGAAAAAGGAAAACATTTAATGAGGAAAGAAAAGAAGTTCAGTTTCATATATCCGAGTCATCCCGTAGACGACTAAAGTAGTGAACTGGTCATTTATCTAAGTATTTATTGCCGGCGTATTGCATTATATTAGGTATGTTTCTGGTCATTCTGTCCTGTTACTTTTTAACTAGTGTTTTCACCCTCTTTAATTTCCATTCAACTTTGGAGTGGCATGTGGCTCAGTAATTAGAAGTTTAATCTCCGGGTTGATTGCTGGTCCTTTACTGGTCCTACTACTAATATAATAGGATGTCCTTCAAGTTTCCTCCTAAATTTAAGAGACATGCAAAAATCCAAATTGTAACTGAAAGTGGATATAGACTTGTGTTGAACTGCTTAACCGGCTTCACAAAGTATTAAGTAAGCACTATGAACAGTATTTTTAACCACCATCGTATTTATAAGGGATTCTCCCTTTATTAATTATGCTACACATAACTGATCATTTTGGTCATTTAGATATTGCACAAAACACATGAATTATTGTTGTTTGATTAACAGTGTCCTTTTATCTTCTTGACATACATTTTGACTGTTTGAAAAAAATATTTATTTAAAGTTCCATCTAATCTTCACCATATTTGGATCATTACCCAAACGGTTAAAAAAAAAATGTTCGACGCACATAACTAATCGTGTTCTTGTTCAAAACTCAACAAGACTGAGTGTTTTGATTCAGGTCAGATTATAAGCTTCTAGGACAGATTGAAAATGTATAGTTTTAAAAAGTTGTCAGAAAAAGTATACACTTAAAAGACGGTTCAGCCTTGAGAGACATCGTTCTCTGACTTCACCCTCGTGGGACTCGTCCACATTAATTGAGGTGATTTCAACGCGTCTCCAGCTTTAGTTTGATTGGATTTAAGGGTCCAACCAAACCTTTGGGATTCATCTTCAAAGGGATCTGTGGAAAAGATAAATTCACTCAATCATAACTTGTGATCGCTCAAATTACAAATCTGGCTTGTCAAGTCAAAACGAATCACGGCGGCCATGTCTACCTCGGTATGCATTGAAATATAATCACCTCTGTCTCTGCGCAGACGGAGAAGCTGAAGTTCTGCAACATTTCCACCAAAGCCAGTTTAACCATCATCAGAGCAAATCGCATCCCCAAACAGTTCCTTGGCCCGACCCCAAAGGGCATGTAAGCGTACGGGTTGACGCTCTGCGCGCTCTGCTTACCGAACCTGAAAAACAACAAGGCAGCGACAAAGAACAGAAGGCGTCCTTTTTATACATTTGAATAATTGGAAATTATTTAATTTTAGCAATGCGTTCACCACTCTGCATAGGAAATAATTCCCAAAATCTATTGTAGCTCACTGGTATAACGGATTGAGTCACTATGAAACCTTCACACAGAAGACACATTCACTCTGCAGCAGTTACCTGTCAGGTGTGAAGTCCTCCGGCTGCGGCCACAGCTCAGGGTCACGCTGCAGAGCGTAGACTGGAATCATCACAACCATGTCCTTTGGGATCGTGATCCCACTGATCTTGACCGTTTCTTTGGCGACTCGATCCAGACGTCCAGCCGGAGGGTAGAGCCTTTTGACCAAACAAGACTGTTATAAGATACTTTGTCTTTATCGGAGTAAATGTTCAATACCTAAACTTGTATTCTAGACTGTTTTCATTTCAGTGACTGGCTACGTTTGAATTCCTTGTTGTGCTGTTCATCATTTTAAAAAAAAGGAAGCTATCAGAATCAGAAATTGTTAATTTGTCAGGAATGTTTTCACAAAACAACAATCAACAGTCAACAACAACAACAGTGCAATGTGTATTAAATTAAGTGTGAGGTAAAGATAAAGACAGCGTGCTAGAGTGTTTAAGTGTGTTAAACTATTGTCAAGAGAAGAACTTTCTCTCTCTCTCTCTTTTGCAACTCTTGTGGCATGAAATATTGGATCGATTATCATGGATTTTGGTGAAGACATTTATGTCCCGCTGAGGATGAATTGATCCCATGACCTTTTTTTGAATTTCATCATCAGGAGAAATTGTTTTGATTTGTTCAGTACTCTTGTTTTTTGACCAAACACCTGCTACATTAACAGCATTTCCATCAACCTCAGCTATTCTTAAACATTATAATATATCATTAGCATGCTAACACGGGGAAAAAAAGGACATTGCCTGCTAAACAGTAGCATGTACATTTCTTTATGTGTTTGCATGTTAGCATCAAGTAGCACAAGAAAAAAGGCGCATTACCTCAGACTCTCATTGACGACACTGTCGAGGTACTCCATCTGCATCAGATCTTCATATCGGACGGCACCCTACAGTCACAAATCACGCTTTTGATTAAACACAGTTCACATTTTAAATACTGTAGTTTCATAAATCAAGTGCAGGGAGTGACTTCTGCACCACAAACCTCTGGTTTACCTTATCAGGGAAAGTGGAGTCGATCTCCTCTTGAAGCCGTTTCATGGCTTCGGGATTTGTTGCCAAGTTATAGGCCAGGAAAACGAGAGTGGTAGTGCTGGTCTCAGAACCAGCAAACATAAACATTATGGCTTGGGACAGGATTTCATGATCAGTAAGACCTGTCAGGAGCAGGGAGGGAAGTGAACCTCTGGTGTGAATACATTTGAGTGCACATTTGTGCTTCGGTATGTAAGTATGAGTAATTACCTTTATTCTGCTTTCCTTTACTGGCTTTATTCGCAGTCTGAGAGTTGATCATATTTTGGAGGAAATCTCTCGAATTCTGAAAAAGGATCAGATAATAAGTTATGTGGACACTTAAATGTATGAGCACTGGACCTTTGGGAATATTTGGATTGAATTCACATGATTTGTGTGTTTATTTTGTTGGAAAAGTAAACCAAAGTCATGCCCAGCTTCTTATTTTATCAACACATAGGGAGGTTGTTGGTGTTCCTCTGAAACAACAGTTGGCAAAACAATCTCTCTTCGAGGCTGATTTAGTGCCTTTTAGCACTTTTATTAAAACATGGGCCCAACACAATACGATCACAACAGGTTTTGATTATCAAACCCCGTGATTTATTTGATACCTGTGTGTTATTAAAACAAAACGATGAGCGAGCGTGAAGACGACGTCACATTCAGAACTGCTCTGTTGTGAACACAACATTCAAAGTTGTTCTCTCTTTCCAGGTTTAACGAAGGTTACGTCATTCACTCTCATTTTTAGAACAAGCTTTAACCCCTTGGTGTCTGTGTTTGATCTCCATCGCCCACCGCTCGTCACCCATGTGTGTGGTCCAGACCTGGGGTGAGCTCCCTGTGCGCTCGGCTCTGATCTTCTCCAGAACGTTTGTAAAGAAAGCAATCGAGGTGTTAGAGAACAAGCTGAAACCCAGCCGCTCAAAGAGAGGAAGAAGTACAGGGAAAAACCCTGTGGAGGGAAAGGGCGTTCACAACTGTGATTTTAGTCACTCAACACTGTTTTACTGTAATGTAAAGAAGAGAAAGTCAGAAAGCAGTGATGCACCTTGGAGAAGGAAGACAGACACGGGGATTGTAAAAAACTTGAAGGCGTGGTCGATGATGGGACTGCAGTGGTTGTTGATGGAGTCCACATCCAGACCGAATGCACAGCTCGCCATCACATCGATACTGTACGGTCCAAAGAAGCTGGAATACACACATCACAGCAACCACAGACTTTCATCTCAACCTCCATTTCCAGACTCTGCACGTTTCATATCGTAGCGCAGTGAAGGTTGGTCACTAAACACTCATTTATGTCTGCATGAAAAATATGAAGCTGCAGCGTTCAGTTAGCTTAGCTTAGCACAAACACTGAAAACAAAGGGATACAGCCAGCCTGGCATCATCTAAAGGTGACAAAAACCACCTCATACCAATACCAATGCCATATTAAGTAGTGGGCTGTTGTTAAAAAGCTGCAAAATCTCTGTGAGGGTGCAAAAAAAACTAACAATCACAGCTATTAACCATGTATTACTTACTTTTTTACAGCAATAACTTCATTATTGTGTGCCTTGGACTGCAGGCTGGCTGTCAGTTTGCTGGAAATGTTTCTTACGATGCTAAACATCTTTGACAAAAGTGCAAAATTAATAGAAGTACATGAAAGGTGAAGATTTAAACATGAATGTACCCAAATATGAGATGAAGAAATGAAGAAAATAGCCAACTTTTACCTCTTTTATGTGGCCAGAAGTGAAGGACGGTGTGAGGATGTTACGAATCCGTCGCCACTGATCATCCTCAGCAATAGAGACGGAGTCGTACAGTTCCCCGTTCAGGCGTATATTCTAAAGGGCAAAGTGGTCAGAAGACGTGTGTTTTACAAGTGCACATATTTATAGAGAAGCTCTTCAGAGCACTGTCTGTGGAGCCACAGCCTCATTTATCGTTGATTCCTCAAGGCCACAGTGCTTTATTGTTGTGCGAAAACTGTTCAAAATGCGTGAAATGCGTGAGCACACTATTGCACTGAGTGATGCTCTTTTATTTCAATCATGGGAAATGTAATAATTATTTTGTTAATCTCACATCGGCTGCTGTTTGGTCCGTTAGAGCAGCGGCCCCCAACCTTGTTTTTGTGCCACGGACCGGTTTTGTGTCAGACAATATTTTCACGGACCGGCCTTCACGGTGTGGGCAATAAATATGACGTAATAAATATGACGGAATAAATATGACGGAATAAATATGACGTGATAAAAAGATACGGCCGGCATAGAGCAATTATAAAGTGGATATAAATATACAACTCACCATTACGCCGAATTACTGGGAGCCCTGAGCTTTTCTCAGGATATTCTGCTTTGATTTTAGACCAGAATACCGGCAGAGTTGACGTGTGTGCAGAGATTTAGACGCACAGATGGATGTATCCGGTACCTTTTTCAAAATAAAACATTTTCCTGACATTTTTTTTTTCCAAAAAAAAACTTACTTTTTTTTTCTTTCTTTTTCTAAAATTCATTCATCCTTTCTGTACAGACCGGTACCGACCGAGCCGCGGACCGGTACCGCGCCGCGGCTCGGGGGTTTGGGACCGCTGCCTTAGAGCACTACATGTGGATACAGTTACAGATATTTACTCCTGTTTGAATCACCTTTGCTAAAAACTAAAGTGTCCTGCTGCTTTGAGAAATAAACTTGTTATTTGCCTCCCAAATGTCCGTCTGTCCGTCCATTGTTAAGTACAATATCTCAGGAATTTGGACACGTCTACTTGTATTCTAGTTTCAACTGATTTAAGTATTTGTTAAAACGTTTGGCCCTAATAACTCAAGAATTCATTTGCTATTTTTTGACAGTTTCACACAAATTCCTAATAGGATAAAATGGCAAAGTGATGACATTTTGGACAGACGTGGACGTAACACAACGGCATACAATGCAACATTGATTTTTACTACCAGCTGCCGATTTTTTCAGAACTTAAAACCAAAGACCTGCCACTACTTGACTTTCCATTTTGAAGACACATTCTCACAACGTGTCCCTCTTTAAAGGGTCTTTTGTGCTATTCTTGGTTAATCCTGTGAGTTCTTCTCACCCTGCGGTTTGTAAAGTAAGTGAAGCACTCTTTCACCAGGATGGTTTTCAGCATCTCAGGGTCCATCACAGCCAGCATCGGCTTCCTGAATTCATACATTCTGGACATTTACACAAACACACATTCACATTCTGGGAATTCAGTGCAAAACTCTCGTCATTGCAGCAAGACAGAGTATTTGCTGCATTAATAACAATGCTAACATGAGCAGACAAGTGAGGGGTTGACAGTTGAATGATAATTGTGACTTCATTCTTAATACTGTAAATAGCTTTATAGACTCACCCCCATACTTTCCCATACTTCTTAGCATTTTGGACATCATCCTCGTAGTAAACCTTTGACAGAAAATACATATGTATCATCGCTAATTATTCAAATGAAAAACAATAAAAGAATGTATAAAGATTTACAGACTTGGTGGTGCCTGGCGATTGTGCCCCAGTACATGTACGGCTTGGGACCTGGGATCCCTAACTTCTCAAATATTCCATGAGGCCGCTTGCCGTATCTACAGAACAGCAAAGCATTACGTCATGTTTTTAAAAGCCACATCTCAAAGTCAAGTCACTGTGCTTTCAAAAACGTGGGCGACTTGGTGCAATAATGTCACCTGAAGTACGAAAAAAAAACAACCTTACATGACAAAAAAACAGATTAACGTGATCAGTAGAATCCACGTTTCCACCGAGAAGATTGGAAGGTATCCCATTGCTCTCTCTCTCTCTCTCTCTCTCTCTCTCTCTCTCTCTCTCTCTCTCTCTCTCTCTCTCTCTCTCTCTCTCTCTCTCTCTCTCTCTCTCTCTCTCTCTCTCTCTCTCTCTCTCTCTCTCTCTCTCTCTCTCTCTCTCTCTCTCTCTCTCTCTCTCTCTCTCTCTCTCTCTCTCTCTCTCTCTCTCTCTCTCTTTCGGCCAGGTTTGCACTGCTCTTTGCCTGAATGTGCAGGAGGTGTGGCTGCTTTTCACTGTCCTGCAAAGACCTTCAGCCACTTCCAGTCTTGTGCAATCACTGTCACTCCCTCCAGGAAATACCAGGCCGTAGTTCTTTGGCACTGATGGATTTATTCTTCGGCGTGCAAACACCCCCGTCCTCAATCCACCGTTTCAACATACAATTCACATACAAAACACGTTTGCGATCACTTTACACGATAAACGTGTAAACACGTAATTATGCGCGACAAATCATTAACGACGACGAACGAACCTCGCAGGCTGCACACAACAAAATGAGTCCAATCGGAAAACAATACAAAATACGAGAGAAATTAGTCTTGAATCCTTTAGCAGAGGACTAAAAGACTTCCACCGCTACGTGTCTCCAGGAGCCTGTAATCAGGAAATGTGTCCCAGCACAAAGATAAAAGAAAGTTCCCACATGGAAATACAAACAAAATCAATATTCAAGAAACGAGTAAGACAAATATGTAAACACGCCTATGAAATAATGAGATAAATAATATTTATGGCAGTTAAAATCACGATAACACATCGTGCTGCAGTTTCTGACGCACATACACACACACACACGCGCACACACACACACACACACACACACACGCCTGGATGTGCCTCGACATGTCTGTGTGTGAGCACAGATTGTGAATATATGTGTTTAAATTAAGATTTCAGTATTCATTTCAGGGAGAGAAAAAAAAGTGTGTTTACTGGGTTGTGTTATATGTTGGTCACTTGTAGAGGGAGCCAAGAAGAAATGAAAATGGCTTAACGTCTTGTTTTCCTGAAACATTTTCAATCACAAATAGCGGGAAATGTGCAAGAATAATATCCAGAAGAAAATGAAGGATATATGACATACTACTTGAAGCTGTTAATTTGAACTTTGCGTGGGTCCTATCTTTCTTAACACACGCGATATAATAACTTGGGTCACGGATAGTTGTAAATGCTGCTTGGTCTCTTTCTGTCAATGATTCACATGCCACTGTCCTGCCTGCACGCCATTGGTTCAACTCTCACACACTTCCTCACTCACACGAGATGTAAGCCTGCAGATAAAAACCAGTGGTCAGTCATTATTCGGGGTGTTCGTGGAGCTTGTAGGAAGAGAAAAGACCTGCAGAGATGGGCTTCTTCTATTTCTCCACTGAGACCTGGACCCTTGTGGTGGCTCTCATCACACTGATCTTTGTGTAAGTGTTTGAGGATATTTGTCACATTGCACATGGGACGTGTTTGTGTGTCTGTGTGCTGAAACTTTCTTTTGTTTTGTTTTGTTTTACAGGTATTCCTGCTGGCCACATGGAGTATTCAAGAAGATGGGCATCCCCGGTCCCCGACCAATCCCCTTTTTCGGCACTATGCTGGCATATAAAAAGGTTGGTAAAAAAAAATACTTTTCAGAAGGAGTGCATCCAAGATTTACAGGCTGAGCAAGGAGCAAAGTGGAGGAAAGTTAATGTTGAGCAAGTCTTTCCTGCTCTGAAACGGATGGGTGAAAACAACTCCCCGTTTTTTTAAAACCTTCTCTCCTCAACCTCAAAGTCGATTTATATCATGTAAATAGGTAAATTATGGTAATCCCAGTGAGAGGAGGGCTGTGGGTTTGAAAAAAAAAAAGTGAAATTGTAATATTTCAGTAACTTCGATAGCAATGACGCAGCTTTTTTTTATTTTTTTTTTACGTTTTACTCAAACTTGTTGAAGTAGCCTTTACAACGTCGGATTTCCGTCAAAGCAACATTCCTGTAACCGTCCACGTGCCTGTGGGAGTCGTCATAATCAATAATAAAAATGTTCGTGTTACAAATAGTTCCACCATGTTAAAAGTTCACAATTTATAATCTGTATATTATTCTTGTTCATAGGGATTCGTTAACTTTGACGAAGATTGCTTTAAGAAATATGGAAAAATATGGGGGTAAGTCTGCATGTTGTGTGTGTGTGTGTGTGTGTGTGTGTGTGTGTGTGCGTGTGCGTGTGTGTGTGTGTGTGTGTGTGTGTGTGTGTGTGCATATGTGTGTTTCTGCATGCATCTAAAGTGTCTGGTGTTACTTTATTTTTCTATTCTATTCTGATCTTATTCAGCATTTTTGACGGCCATCAGCCCGTGCTGTGCATCACAGATCCATCAATGATCAAAGCTGTTCTGATAAAGGAGTGCTACTCTCTCTTCACCAACCGCAGAGTAAGCAAACCAACTACACAGCACATTCAGTCACGCGTCGCGGTTGCTCGGACTCTCCTCAACATCGGTATACGTGTTGCTCTGTTGCAGAACTTCCGTCTGAACGGGCAACTGTACGACGCGGTGTCCATCGCTGAGGATGACCAGTGGAAGAGGATCCGCAGCGTCCTCTCGCCTTCCTTCACCTCAGGAAGACTGAAAGAGGTATGCAGCCCCCTGGGCTCTGTACCTCCTCTGAGTTTCAGTTTTCTTTCTTTCTAAATGTTTATTAAGAAGCATACACAAAATGGACATTCATAAGCACGACTTGTTTTTTTTTTTATTTGAAAAGACCTGACAAAAATAACAAAAACTATTGCTATTTGTCTTTTATACTTCTAGGTTGTAAAAAAAAAAAAAAAAAAGTCCACTTTACAAATGTTGTATTAAGGTTTGCTTGTTTTGAACATGGAGAACACAACGGCTTTAACCCGGCTAACACGTGAAAGGGAAGAAAATGACAAAGAATATAAGAAATCATCAGTCAAATAATTTGGAAATTTGGCATCGAAATGTGTGCAGATTTAAATAGGAACAGGTTCCTGTTTGTAAACCATTACTATTACCCTATTACCAGACTTATTGCTTAAGCAAAGCCAATCTTAAAACATTAATAGAAATAAAAATGTAGTGTCGGGTTAGCACTGTTGGAATTGGATTACAGAATATCAGATGAACATAACAGTTTAAACTTCCTCAATCTAACCACAGAGTAGACTTCAGGGGGTTCATATACATATATTTATGTATTTCAGTCAGTTTTTCTGTCTGTCTGCGGCTCAGATGTTTAACATAATGAAGCACCACTCTGCTAACCTGACCAGCTGCATGAAGAAGAAGGCAGAAAAGGATGAGCCCTTAGAGCTGAAAGAGTAAGGACACGTCATCCCAATAATTTAAACCTGTGCCAGATGATGTATAAAGTTAAGTCTTTTTTAAGTCTCTGATGTGTGTGTTTGCCCTTTAGGTTCTTTGGACCCTACAGTATGGATGTAGTCACCAGCACGGCCTTCAGTGTCGACATAGACTCTCTCAACAACCCCTCAGACCCTTTTGTCACTAACATAAAGAAGATGCTGAAGTTTGACCTTTTTAATCCGCTCTTCCTCCTTGTTGGTACAGAAATCCTTTCATAAAATGCAGTTATTTATTATTTTGTCTTTCCAAACCAAAAATATCTGGGTTGTGAATATTTACAGTCCACTGTCTGCCCTTAACTGTCTGTCCTTAATACATGTGTTGCTTTCTGTTTCATTCCAGCTCTCTTCCCCTTTACGGGTCCAATTTTGGAGAAGATGGAGTTTTCCTTCTTCCCTTCGTCCGTCACAGACTTCTTTTACGCTGCACTGCAGAAGATCAAGTCTAACCGTCTAGACAGCCAGCAAAAGGTCTGACTGTCTGTGCATGTGCATCCACATCTCTTTGCATCAGCAGATTCAGAAATACAATCACAGCTACTCTCATATTTGTTTACTTCTAGAGTCGAGTGGATTTCCTTCAGTTGATGATTGACTCCCAAAAAAACAATGACCTCAGTAAAGAGGAAGCAAATAAAGGTGACACACACAAACACACACACACACACACACACACACACACACACAGCCATGTATAGTATCTTACACATATAAACACAACTAAACACTATTCTGAATTCATCTCCTTGCTATCTCGCCAGGTTTAAACGATCATGAGATCCTTTCTCAAGCAATGATTTTCCTCTTTGCTGGCTACGAAACAACCAGCAGCTCTCTCACTTTCTTGGCTTACAATCTGGCGAGAAACCCTCATGTCATGGAACAGCTGCAGAAGGAGATCGACTCCAGCTTCCCGAACAAGGTGCGGTGGGAGTGAAAAGAGGACAGACAGCATTTGAGGAAGGCCTCAGGAAGGCCTCAAATTAAAACGCCGTTCATTATATGTTGGCCCCTTTGGGGCATCTGTGGTTCAATTCAGTTTATTTCGCGTAACCCAAAATCCCAAATACAAATTTGACTCGGAGGGCTTTATGGTCTGTACACATAGACGTTCCTGCCCTGGACCTCACATCTGATTTAAAAAAAACTCCCCTAAATAAAGATAGTAGGGAAAAAAGTGAAGCAACCTTCAGGAGAGCAACAGAGGAGGATCCCTCTGCCCGGACGGACAGAAGCAAGAGATGTCACGTGTACAGAAAGAACAACGTAACAGAGTTACAGCACATTCAATGACAAACCCATAGATGTATAGATATATAATCACCAAATAAAGTGCTTGTTTACGCACCCAACAGGCACAGAGCAACATGCGTCACGTTCATGTGTGTCTGTGTTCTTAGGGTCCTGTTGAATACCAGGCTCTGATGCAGATGGAGTATCTCGACAGCGTCATCAACGAGTCTCTCCGATTGTACCCCATTGCCCCACGTCTGGAGCGCGTGGCCAAGGCGACTGTGGAGATAAATGGCGTCGTGATTCCAAAAGGTATGATTGTCATGATACCCACATGGCCGCTGCACCGGGATCCTAACCTGTGGCCCGAGCCCGAGGCGTTCAAACCTGAGAGGTAAGGATTCGTGTCTTTTTTTAGATTTTACCAAAACTGCAGCAGAAAGGACCTGAGCTCTTGAATCATTTCTGTTATTGATGCATTGTTTTGTGTGTGTGTGTGTGTGTGTGTGTGTGTGTGTGTGTGTGTGTGTGTGTGTGTGTGTGTGCATCCTCAGGTTCAGCAAGGACAACAAGGAGACTATTGACCCCTACACGTACATGCCTTTCGGAGCAGGACCAAGGAACTGCATTGGGATGCGATTCGCTCTGGTGATGATGAAGCTGGCGTTGGTGGAGATCCTGCAGAGTTTCAGCTTTTCTGTGTGTAAGGAGACTGAGGTGAGAGCACACTGGTTGTTGTTTTTTTCATGGTGAATGAATAATCCTCATTTATGGCATATGTGTATTGCTGTCCACATTTTATTTAATGATATAATCTGATCGGGTTATATAATGCCAAAGATAGCCAATCATGACTGTTGCAAAGGTCGGTCTGTTTAAAGATCAGAGGCCTTGCGTGTGTTGTTTTACCCTTTGCGATACTGCCAGCTGTTTGTATGTGTCATATTTTGTTGATTGTGTTGATTTTGTTCACAAATATTTTCTCTTCACATGTAATTTCCTGTCAGATCCCTTTGGAGTTGGACATCCAGGGCCTGCTGATGCCAAAACGACCAATCAAACTTAAGCTGGTGTCACGTTCTGAATCCTCAAACTAATCAAAATAAAGAAAATCAACAAGATAAAGGATTATAAACATTGACATTTTAAGCACAGTAGCTTAATAGTACTGTTTGTATCAGTTAGTTCTCTTTTGTTCCCATTAAAGCATTTACTAATATCCATCTCATATTCTAAACTAAGTGATTTTGTCAAAACTGTGTTAACAATAAAGTTAGGGTTTTCCTCATGAGCATTGTCATTCTTATATGCACAATGCAACTTACCTGGGCTACAATAAATGTACGAGGGAAATTTCTATCCCAATAAGACACATATGAGGTCAGGTGAAATGACAAAATAACACAAAACATCTACGCAACAGCACCACCCACTATTGTGATGTTGCGTAATCATGCAGTTAAATCAACATTTGTCTGATAACACATGCTTTACGAAAGGAAGTACTAATGTTTATTGCAGGCTGACAGACTTTCATTATAGTAAGCACGTGTTTGTGTATTTCTTTCCACCTGCTGTTGAATATAGGACAAAAATTTAAAAAAAAAGAAGTTTATTAAAGTATCAGGCAGTGAGTTAATATTTAACGAAATATTTCACTAATAGAGTGCATTAAGTGGCCTACTGTGACTATGTTATAATGACGGCGTCTCTGCATGTTTTATATCACAACAGCGCACTCGTGTGGATGCTCTGTTGTCATTCTGAATTCATTGTTCCTGTTTCTTCACAGATCCACTATCCGCGTTTTTCCACCATCTTGTTCTTTCCATGTTTATAAACAGAGGGCAGAGATTAAAAAAAAAGAAGAAAAAAAAGAGAAAAAAAAACTGAGGTGCAAACCAACGACAACACATGTTCTTGGGGATTGAGGAACATTTCACATGTCATCTGCTGAACATAATTGAAATATTGTGACACTACACCAGACCTGTCAATTAAATGCACCATTTATTTTAGGAATATTGGTGAAGCGAACCAAAGTGTATGATACAATAACAACATCATGACCTGTATGTAATCCCTCTTGGTGTATTTTCAGTGTATTTTCATAAAATGTATTTTTTTATTATTTTTATGTTTTTGTTTTATCCACGGAACCATTTGCTCCGATTTAGATTAATTCGAAATCTGCAATCCAGGAAAGGCACGTAAGACTGTGGTGAATTTGCAGTTCTGAATAATACCACATAAAATAAATGTCGAGTTACTACAGAACTTAACCTCCAATTTCCTGGTGTGACGACAATAACCGCAGCCTATCGGCAGAGGTGCACAGATGTTGCGTTCAGGACACCGAGCCTGCACCCATGATCACAATGATTTATTTCAATGTTAGTTTGCCGTGCCAGTAGGCTGTTTCTATTTCTGATGTCAACAAAATTAGTGCCTTTATTGCGGCCTGACATTGATGTTCTCCAAATGTAACTGAACATGAATTTTATCTAATTTATCATATTTAATGTATTATTATATATGTCTATTTTCTTCTTCTTTTTAAATCCCGATTTATTCTACTATTTTCTTTTCGATGGCGTTTTTAAATAGTGTTCTTACGTGGTTGTTTGACAACAGTTGCAGTGTTTAAAAAATTATGTGCAAAATAATCTTCTTCATACCAAGGCTTAGAAATTGGCAAACATAATTTATGGATTGCATCCAATAAACAATTTGAAGAATTTATTTCAGTTTCCTCAGAAGCATTGCACCGTTTGACTCTCGAGGTTTTCCAAGGGTCCCTGAACGCAGCACCAGTCCCGTTCCAAGCAGCGACTCCAGTCCCGTTCTTGCACCGACTGGGACTCCATGTTGTTCTGAGAGCCACGGAGAGAGCAAGTGCCCTGGCCGAAAACTCTCACGTTGCAACTTTGTGTGTGCGAGAAGTAAAGTGTGTGTGTGTGTGTGAGAGTGTGTGTGTGTGCGCGTGTGAGTGTGTTGACCCTCCGAAAGAAGATGGCAGACTACCGGGAAGACACCGGAGCTCGAGCCCTGCTTGCTTTGCAGTCGGCACCATGCAGTCCCGTGCGCGTCGCGGTGACCTCGCACTCCTATCACCAGCCCTCGCTCTCCCTCTTGGGTCCTTCGATGATGGAAGCCCGCGCCGACGGAGGGATTTTCCCCATGCGCCTCGCGTGTCCTCCGTCGCAGGCCCTGGCCAGACTCGAGGGCCGGGACTTTGAGTTCGTGATGCGCCAGAGGACGGTCACCATAGGCCGGAACTCGTCCCACGGCTCCGTGGACATCAACATGGGCCACTCGAGCTTCATCTCCAGGCGACACCTGCAGATCACCTACGACGAGACGAGCGGGTTCTCCCTCCGGTGTTTGGGCAAGAACGGCGTGTTCGTTGACGGGGTGTTCCAGCGGAGAGGCGCGCCGCCGCTGTCGCTGCCCAGAGAGTGAGTTGCAAGTCAGTTAGCATGGCCGCTAACCGACGGGCTGAGTGCGGTCACACGGCGCGTGGCTGCATAAACTTTAATGTTCAATTTAAACGGTTGACCTCCTGTTGGTGAAACCGCTCCGGAGCCGGTGGTGTCATGACGTGTTTTGTATCCCCTTTAAAGTCCCGTCCCCCCCTTTTTTTTGTGGACGCCGGTTGGCTGAATCACATTTTAAAACTAAATCCATAACATTGTACAATGTTTGCGCATGCTACTTTCCACGTTTGTAACGTTCTCCGTATCAAAACGTCCAAACTGACAGACACATTCTGACAGGGACACGAAGTTTGCCATGACACCCCAATGAGAGCAGTTTGATTTGGTTTGATCGGGTTTAGCGTCGGTTAAAGTGAACTTTAACCTGGGTTTGGAGAGGGAAGCTGTAACATAATACGCTAACATGTGTTCCCCTGAGCTGTTTTATTATTATTATTATTATTGCCATCTGTCGGGGGAGCCTCTCCAGGTGACCTTTGACCCAACGGAATTAACCTCGCGAGTTAGCTGGTCTTAGCCGTTAGCAAACGTAGCTTAATTTGGCCTCGCGGCATGTACAAACTCGTGAACTATTGTTGAAAATGGTGAGGTGACGTGTTGCACATCGCCAGTGTTGTTATATTGTGGCAGACCTGGATTTTCTAAAATGTCCGAACATTTGGTTCATCTCGTCTGGAGGTAAAAGTCGTGTCTCTCAGTTTTTGGACGACAACGTCGGCTCAAAGTAAAGCTGCTCGCCGACCTCTCGCCGTCATGTCAACATTTTATGTAAACAAACGCACCCCCGACGCCTCAGTTCACGAGCCTCGGGAGCAATGGTGCGTTTGTTTTTGTATTGAAACTTGAAATGCCTTTTGTTTTTGTTATCCAGGAAGTATCCGGTGTTTGAATATGGTTTCACTGTTTCTGTTGTTGCAACACTGTCCAGGCAACACATTTTCCCTTCACTGGTTTGTTTATTACAATCTCAAACTGAAAGCTTTGACTTTGTGTGTGTGTGTGTGTGTGTGTGTGTGTGTGTGTGTGTGTGTGTGTGTGTGTGTGTGTGTGTGTGTGTGTGTGTGTGTGTGTGTGCGTGCGTGTGTGTGTCAATCACGGAAAGGGTAGGGGTGGGGGGGTGAAGGTCTTCTCTTATTGGCTGTCGGGACTGTTTAGGGGCGTGGTTAGCATTGTACCGGAAATGCAGGCTAAAATGACATCCTCATTGCTGGAGCACATGGAGTAAACACAAGACTCAAACCGAGGCCATATCCAACACAGCCATGTCCACAAGTGTTGCACTGGTCCTGGTGCCTGTCTCAGGATTACAAAGATAAATGGACTGTGTTGAGTTCAGTCTAAACCCTCTTCACATTTAAAAGAGGGTGATTAATTAGTTGTTTTAGTTATTATTGTATATTTATTGTAGTTATACATTATTATTATTTTACAACTTTGAAACACATTTGGATTAATTGGGACACTGCTGAGCAGAAAGATACTTTAATATCAGCAAATGTCTTCAGATTGTTTGGAGAAAAAAAATACAACACATTACAAAACAGTTGCTTGTAGTTGCAACCTCATCTCAGTTTTTTGCATTTTGTTGCAATTTTTTTTCCTCTTACCTTCTCAAGCCTTTAGTAGCTAAGCATTTACACATCTGACTATAATATTGGACATGATGTGTTTCGGGGTCAGCATGATCACAAAGAGGCTTAATTGTGGTCCAATTAAAGGTTCTCTATATGACATTCACTACATTTATATCGCACTAAACAAGTAGTGGAGTCCTGAGCGGAGAATGATGTCTCATTTCCTCCGCATGTGTGCTCCAAGCTTCTCTGTGCTGTGTTTATGTAGCTGTCTTGAGTGCATGCTAATGCATTTTCGTCTCTGTTTGTGTTTCCCACTGGCTAGCCATGGCCACCGCTCTGCACTGGGCTCATACGGTGTATACCACTGATAATTAATAATAATAACTAATAATCTAATTCCCCCGCCCTTTCTAAGTTTAAGACCATTAGCTCTGTCAGCCCTGTTGTCATTGTTTGCACTTTTCGTTCTGTTAGCTCCATTAGCTGCTCGTCGCTGTCGTAACCATCGCCATGTTGAGAGCCGTGTGGATACAACTAATAGATTTGCTTTGAAATCCATAAAGACCTCCTTTTAAACTCTTGAACCTCTTTCCACTCTGTCTCTCACATGCTCTATAGCTCAAACCCTGTTCAAAATATCATGTGAGTTTTTTGAACAGTGGCTTTCTCTTTACATCTGGGACTGTTGGAGGAACTCAGCAAAAATTGTTCCCTGCACATTTTCTTCATTCTCAGCTGTGGGACCCTGAAGCTCCTTCAGAGTTGCCACAAGTCTTTGTCCTCTATCACTAGAGCTCTTCTTGCATGGACAGCCACTTGTTGAGCAGGGCCTGCTCGAGGCAGAGACAGCTGTGAGCAAAATGTACATGGGTCCAGTATTGGATTAAGCAGCTGCGATTTTACAGAAGACAAATTATAGAGAAACGATGGAACACACAGACTGGTTTAACTGTCTGAGACTGCTTACAAAATCGTTTGTAGTCCTGTGTGGATACTTTTTCCCCTTTGTTCGTCTCTGCAGGGAGGTCTTAGCCTGAGCTCAGCACCCCTAGAATTAGTTGGGATTCAGTTTATTGCTTAAAGACACAAATTATCATATTTGGGCAGATACGATGGTTGCACAAAGACTTAAATTCAGTGAATATGCAACCTTGCTGCCTGAACCTGCTAGGAAACATTAAAACTACTTACATGAGTTATTATACGGTTCCACTGTGAAACATTCACGCAATCCCTCACACATATAATTATTTTCAGGTTTTCTTTGTTTAGGCTTGAACTAACTTGGGCCTGACTGATCCTTGCTTTTGTTGAGGCAGTTGTCCAGACCTGCTTATAGAAGGCGAAATGCTGGTTAACGGATGTTGTGTCAAGTCTACACCAGACTAGTTCTTTGTCCACAAAAGGGGTTGGCTCAAGACATTGTTTATATTAAAAACAAGACTCAGTAGTTAAGGGTAAATTGTCATCGCTTAATGACATGGTTTCATATTTCTAAATATAACACAAGCTTCTTGTCACGTATGGCAGATTTGTGA
Source organism: Clinocottus analis (assembly GCF_023055335.1). Classification (NCBI taxonomy): domain Eukaryota; kingdom Metazoa; phylum Chordata; class Actinopteri; order Perciformes; family Cottidae; genus Clinocottus; species Clinocottus analis. The sequence continues at coordinate 1,794,851 of NW_027175954.1, read as the reverse complement.
TCGACTGTGTATAATTCAAACTTATTAAAACGTGATTTGAAGTTCATACTTGACTTTGGAAACAATTGGCATTGTACTGTAAATGTTCAAATTTATATTTCTTTCTTAAGCACATTAAGACAAAGAAGTTTGAGTTTTAAGACAATAAATCTGTAAAGTGCTAAGAAAATTACGAATTTGTCACATGTGCACATTGTCAACTGGGCAAACTCCATCTGCTGAGCCAAGTCATGTGATTTTAATTGAAAGCGTCAGAAAAGTCACTTTAGTTTAGAATCAATATGTTAAACGCTTAGCTGTCCAGCATTGTATGCGAGAGAATGCACTAATCAAACTTTGTCTTTTCTTCTGTCCTGTGGCTTCCACGACCCTTCCCTCCCGCCGCCCTGCCCTCTAGGTGTGTGTTTCGTTTTCCCAGTACAGTCATCAAGATCCAGTTCATGTCACTCCTGCAGCCGGAGGAGCACAGAGACAGGGAGCAGCCTTCTCGTCCCCCTCTGCCACTTCTGCCCCGCATGTCCCCCCTCGAAATAAGCATTCCCACGATGCAGCAGCATGAAGAGCACATCAGGGCGTTTGGCTCGCCGCTGTCCTCGCCCACAGGCACCATCAGGTAAGAGGAGCACACAGAAACACACAATCGTATGAACCCCAACAGGTTTACGTGGATAAATGCAAACACAGCATGTTATCAAGTGTACACACTTAATAAATATAGACCAGGTTTGGCAGGAGCAACCACTGTTTTATTTTTGTTCTTTGTTGAAAGTATTTGGAAGCTGTTTCTCTTTAACTTTTCAGTTCATTATGATGACTGTTTGAGCTCAGTGCAAAGCTTTAATGTATTTTTTGATTGAGTCTTCAGTTTAAATTGATATTAGTTGTTACAATAAATCAATAATTGAATTAGTCTCCTGACAGAAAATTAATTGGCAACTATTTAGATGAATGATAAATTGCAGTTTTATAAAAAAAAAAATAATCTTGAAACACTCCCTGATTGCACCTTCTTCATTTTGAGGATTTTCTGAATTTTCTCTTTCATTATGAAGTATTAAACTGACGGTTTGATGGCTTCACCCTGGGATTGGGAAATCTAAATCAGCAAGCAATTAATGTACTAAATAACTAAGCAGATTAAGGTGCAATGAGAATAATTATTTATTGCATAATACGTATTAAATCATCCTGCTTAGATTTGCCCTATCAATCAAACATCAGTATATTCCATTTGTACTGCTTGACTGAAAATCTATTTAAGAAAACAGCGTTTTATAACTCAATTGTGTCTTTTGCCTGTGGGTATGATAGGTTATACATGAAGTGTTTTAGGTCTAGCACAGTACACCAGTGGTTTACTTTCTTGCTTCGTCTTGGGTCTGTCCATGTTTATTCATGTGTAAGCACTTGTAAACGTGAGGCTTTGGTTATTTGTTTATGTCCATTTGTGACCGAAAGGCCTGCAATGTTTTTCCCAACCACATACACTATCAGCTCATTTTCACTGATAATCTCCTTTCTGGTTGAAGGAGTATCCCTCAGCTGTTGCAGTGTTTCTGTCACGGTTGAAACCTGCGCTCTTAATAAGCCGTGATGGCACATGTTTGAAAATCACTGCTCTATAAATGTATACAGCATGTGCTACCGGCCACCGTGGTGCTGCCGATGGCGCCCTCTGGTGGCCCATAATGCTCTCTGCATCACACGTCCCCACCAATGTCGGCTTGTGGGCGCCTGCCTTATATGGAATGGCTGCAGCTTCGAGGCGTGTGATTGGCTATCGGGCAGATTGTTTTGCCTGTAGGCCATTTTTCCGTCCATTCGCGGTTTCCTTTTCAGAGCCCCCACTCAGCCCTCGGCTCCTGTTCTCTCACACGTGGACAAACACACAACACACAACACACTCACACAGAGTAAAGACGCTTGCTCAGACATCTCTCCACCACTTTGGCTGTGGCCTCTTTCCGCTGTGGCCTCTTTCCACCTCCCTCAACAGTATCCACATACAGTGCGTGCAACATGACGAGGAGTATAGTAAAATCACATGCCTCCACTTAAACGCCAATGGTGTCTCTTCACGGGGTGGTAGGAGTCACATTTCCTGTTTGGCAACAGAAATGAACTGTATACAATAACATTCTTCTGCCCCGGCCAGCGTGAGGGCACACATGACTATTAAGGAAGTTTAAAGATGTAGATTCGCAGACACAATCCATGTTTTAAACAGGGCTGCACATTTAATCAACATTGTCAGAGTCAAATGCTTGCAATTTTTCAAATCGTAGGAGGCAAATATTGTGTCAAAAATACAATTTTGTATTACTTCTTGTGGCAGAGATGTCCTGGACTACACGTCATGGTCCACCGACTGCAGACATTTAGCCATTTGGATGAAATGAGTGATGAAAAATAATCATTCAATTCAATATTGTCAATCATCTAATTGTATTTTGCGTTTTTTTCCAAATCGTTCACATCTCATTTTAATACTTAAGATGAACTTGAGCAACATTAGAAGTTTCTTGTCGTCCTCATTCATTTCTCAAAGCTGAGATTAAAAATGGACTTGCAAAACAGAGCCTGCAGCCTAGTTTTCCCAGCCAAGAAATACAAACATATTCTGTGTGTGTGTGTGTGTGTGTGTGTGTGTGTGTGTGTGTGTGTGTGTGTCTGCGTGTGTGTCTGCGTGTGTGTGTGTGTCTGCGTGTGTGTCTGCGTGTGTGTGTGTGCGCGTTTCTATCTCTGTATCTTCGGCCCTCTGTTGCCAAAGGCAAATCAAAGCACACTGACTATCCGAGAAACCAGTGTTTACTTTACTAACAGAAGCAGGTGTGTGTTGTAGTTGTGTGTGGTTTCCCTTGTGTTTTGTCTCAACAGCACCAGATAACGCCGAGTTAATAATTAACATGCTTTTGAGTATTTTGCTCATTTGCTGTGTGTGTGATGTGTTAACACTTTGTCTGTTAAGAACGACCACAATCTGAGACGTTATCATTTTTCCAGATGTAGCTTGTGTGTGTGTGTGTGTGTGTGTGTGTGTGTGTGTGTGTGTGTGTGTGTGTGTGTGTGTGTGTGTGTGTGTGTGTGTGTGTGTGTGTGTGTGTGTGTGTGTCTGTCAATTTGTCATCATATCAAGAAAAAAAAAGAAATATTCAAAATACACTTTAATTGTGGTATTTTGAATTGGCACTTGATTTTTCAAGTTTAAATACAATTAACATGTAATAGAAGAAAAACAGACATTCTATGTGGATTCTTATTTATCTATTTATTGTTTTTATCCCATTAAGATTTACTGAAAATAGTAAATAGTGTACATGCTCACTGTTTTTATTTTCTTTATTGCAGAGTGCAGTGTTGTCCTCATTTTATAAACATTTGGTCATCTTCCACAACTGTTTATTAAGGATTTTAGGAATTGTGTGTTGTCACAAAAGGATCCGTTAATCTCTTTATTACATTGTCCTCTGTTTTTCCATGTTTGTGGACATAAATGCTTGTTTGTATCCATCCAAAGGTCTTCTCTAGAGAGACTCTGTTGACAGACCGCTCTCTCTCTCCTCCAGTGTGTCGAACTCCTGTCCGGCGAGTCCACGAGGGGCGGGATCATCGGGGTATCATCGCTATGGACGCAACGTGACCTCTGACCTCCAGTTAGCAGCTGAATATGCCTCCAAGGCTGTTTCCGAGCAGAGACGAAGCATTGTCGAGCAGAGAGGCGGGGGGAGCGAGCCGCGGGGGGAGTCGGCCGGTGGAGACAGCCCCAAGGTGAAGGCCCAGTAACATCAGAAGAAGTTACCTAAATACGTCATTCAGAATACAAACTTAGCTTTCGAAAGGGGGTTTCTTGTGACAATATGGGCTTGACACTTTGTGGATATTAATACTTGTGCCTGGTTTGTCTAGGATGAGTCCAAGCCACCTTATTCCTACGCACAGCTAATCGTCCAGGCCATCTCTTCTGCCGCGGACAAACAGCTGACTCTCTCCGGGATCTACGCCCATATCACAAAACACTACCCCTACTATCGCACCGCAGATAAGGGCTGGCAGGTAGGCTCTTTCTGTCGTAAACTGAGCAGGTAACGGCGTACACCATCGTTGGCCATGACAATCCAAACTTCACAGCAACACATTATCGGACAACTTCCTGAGTAAAGTTGCCGTACGGTGAAATCCGAAGACTTACCAACAGTTCTGTAGCTACAGCAACTTTCAGTGATTTCAGAAAAAGGTGTCCTGAAATGAGTCATGTTTAAGCTTTTCTTTGTTATGGCGCCGCAGCACGAGCTCCGAGCACGTTTGTGCTCAGTGTAAAGTTCATTGCACTATTCTCCAGAGGGCTTACAAGCAGAACGTACTGTGAATAACAAGCAGACAATGAGTGTAACAGAAGAAAGTCAAGCAACGCGCATATTATAATTATAGAGAAACTGTGAGAAATTCTCTCTAATTTACAGTTGTGTGACGCTGACAAAACCCTTTTATTTTTGCCTCCCTGCAGAACTCAATCAGACACAACCTGTCTCTCAATCGCTACTTCCTCAAAGTGGCCCGTTCTCAGGATGAGCCCGGGAAAGGGAGTTTTTGGCGTGTGGATTCTGCTTCTGAGAGCAAGTTGGTGGAGCAAGCCTTCAGGAAAAGAAGGCAGAGAGGGGTGGCTTGCTTTAGGACGCCATTCGGACCTCTCTCTTCGAGGTAAGTTGGTCCGCTGAGGCCTTCAGCTGCATGGGGCAGACACACACTCAGACACATGCTCAGTCGCTTCTGTTTCTGTTAATCCCTTCTCCTTTCTCTCTGCTCCTTGCTATCATTTGATTGGATAGAACAAAGTAAGTCTTAATTCCTAGGTTTACATATTCAGCAGAAGGTCGGGGAGCTCTGTATGTTAAAAGAGGTCTTTTGATGTATTAAATGATTGCTTTGGTCTTCCTCCTTTTGCTTCTGTCTCTCTTGTCCCTTTTCCGTCTTTTCTCAGGAGTGCTCCTGCCTCCCCAACCCACCAGGGACTTCTTTCTCCTCCGTCTAGCGGGCTGCAGACTCCTGAATGTCTGAGCAGGGAGGGCTCTCCTATCCCCCACGACCACCACGAGCAGCTGGCTCACAAACTGGCGTCCGTACCCGAGTATAGGTATTCTCAGAGTGCCCCAGGTGAGCGTTCACAACAAACAAACAAAAAAAGACCCGCATGTGAAGGCGTTTACATCTAGAACAGGTGAAATGATGTGTGTGTGTGTGTGTCTCTGCGTAGGGTCTCCAGTCAGTGGTCAGCATGTCATCATGGCTGCCCCCGCTCACCCGATAGTCCTGCCCTCAGGCCAGGGGAAAGCCTTTGCTTTCGTTCCAAGTGGCGGCGGCCAAATCCAGCCCATCCACATGCTCCAGGGCCCCACTCAGTCCTCCATCACCATGGTGCGGGTGGTTACCAGCGCCCCTCCGACTTCCAACCCTCCCAATGGGTACAGCGCTCCCTCTGTTGGAGGAACAGAGGGCAACACTGAGCTCAGAGGTACAGCCACGGGAATCTCTTTGAAGTCGTGTGCATCATGTGACGCATTGATCCCTAATCATTGAATACGTTCATCTTTTTAACTATTTTAAGCTGTTGTGGGATTGACGACCGCTTTCTGCAGTCGTGTGAAGACATTGCTCATGAATTTAATGTCAATTTTTTTAAAGGTTTCAGGTCATTGTATGTTTTTCGTCTGCGTTTAGGGACACTAGCAAACTTACTGACCGGATGCCTGTCTGTTTCATAATTGTGACAATTTGTTTAAGAACTGTTAATAATAGATCCAAGCCGGGGCTTCTCAGCCCAGATTAAACTATAGATCAATGAGGACCTGACCATGTGACCAGTTTATTGCATGAGCATATATTTTCTTGTGTTTGAATGCTACTAGTATGCTTGAGCATGGCCAAATACCTATTAACAACTAGTTGTCAGTGACTCGAGCTGGTTATCTCTCAGAAAAAACTAAGGATGCCATTCTCAAAGTTAAGTTTGCACACAAAAAAGACACCAGTGTGTTCATTCTGTTACTCTTTGGATCAGTTTCTCTGCCTCACACAATGCAATGTCCTGGATGGACCTAAATGTTTGAATACGCCTCATCCAGGCCATCAGTATTTAGACGGGTAACTTTTTGGTACAAACTGAAATCACAAACTCATTCTCTTATGAAAAACAACTGCAGCGTAGAGCTTTACGGGAAGCAGTATGTAACTAAAAGTCCAAAATCTCTGTGCACAGCTACGTTTACGTCCATTATTATTATTAAAGAGGGCAAATCTTTGCTCAGTCCAAACAGCGATTGCACCCTGGGACTTCCAGTTGCAAAGGGGTGTGATGCGAAAACATTTTTACAGTAACACTATAATAGTTTCAGAGAATCTGATGATGCCGAAGACCTCCGAGACACTTTTGAATGTATTACTGTCACCTGCTCGCTCAGTATGTATTAGGCGTCACCGCTGCACTGAATCCAAACCAGATCAAATGTCTAATTTATAACCGCTGTGACCAAAACAGGGGCTGAAACATCCACTTTTAGTTTAACGGTTGTAATCTACAACTCTGACACGTGTGTACTCGCGTTATGGAGACTGTGAGGTGGTGAATTTAACCCGTTTTGTAGAAATGAAGTTGTATATTTACTTTAATAATCACGTTTTTTCGCGACAGCAGCATTTATAGAGGCAAATAAACGTGAGAGGCATTATCATAGGAGACGATTCAACAGCTACACATTGTGTTCGTCGAGCTCGGAGACAAAGGCCTTTTGTTTACGATGCTTTTTCCGTGTTTTGATTGTGTGTTTGTGTTTCCGTGTTTTGATTGTGCGTTCGTGTTTCCGTCAGAAGCCCAGCTGAACAGAGAGCGAGTGATCCAGACTGTGGACAGTGCAGTGCAGGGCGGCGATGGGCGAAACCTGGCCCTGGGTTTACATCAACTTCCTGTTCGTCCTGTTACTCAGAACGGCAAACACGCCACTGCTGTTGCCACAGCAACCAGTCTCGCCAATGCATCCGGTAAGATTTGTTTTCACCGATCGACGCCTCACATCGACCGCTCGGATGATTAATATAGACTGTTTTCGCTTAAAAAAGATGGGTGTTGGGGAAAATGTAATAGTATAGGATGCCGGAAAACAATATTATAAATTTGTTTTTATTTTGGGCTATACAAAATAAATTGATTTGAAGGTGAAAAACATCAGTAAGTCAAAGTATAATATAAAAAAATCTTTGTCACAGTCTAGAATGTCTAAAAAAAAAGAAGTCATAAACATGTATTAAGTATGTTAAAATAGTTATGAAAAGGTTATCGTATAGACGATGAAAGTATGTGGGGAAAAAAGTCACAAAATGTAAAAAAAGAAGGAATAGTACGCCATACAAAAATCACAGTACATTGTCAAAATAAGTCATAATGTACTTTTTAACAAATGCACATCATAAAATGTCAGTGTAGTATTTCACAACATAAAGACAAAGTAGAAGTATATATACTGTAATTAAAAAAGTCATAGTATGGCAAAAAAAAAAATGTAATTGCATTGAACTTACCTGTAAAACTGAGATCAAGTAAACACAAATAAAAGATGGGGATTAAGTTATCCAGACACTTACTCTACTTTATTTTCTTTTAGGCATGAGTAGTCCTCTCCAGATCTTGGCTGCCCAGGCCTCCAGCTCCCCTCCCGTGCTGGTGAGTCGACAGCCCAGCGCAGAAACTTTAGCCGAGCCGCAGGCCAAGCGGCCAAAGATGGAGGACGAGGGTGGGACTGAGTCCGTTCAGCATCAAGTCACGCCCGCTCAGCAGCCCGTCATCGTTGCGATGACGTCACAAACCCACGACCCCAGGAAGTAAAACCCAGGGCCTCTCACCAGGTACCCAATGGACAGCCTCCCTCACGGTCCCCTAACTGCTTTGCCTTTTTATATTCATTTGATATGACTGCAGCCGCCACGGCCAAACACATAAAATGAAAATGTACAGGCAGCCTCTCTCGACAGAAGGGAATTCAATTGTAAGGAACATTTTTTTTTTTTTTTTTGGTCAAAAATATATTAAAACTTTTCAAATACATTCTGTATTCAAAGCAAGTAAATCTTTCAGGACTTTTTCAGCTTTACATTCTTTTTAATGTAATCCATTACTCACTGACAACACAAGTAAGGATATTAAGCTTATAAGAGCATTATGCATATTACAATCATTTCAGCACTACTTTTTACGACGTGAATGTTGGATAATATCGCAGATACAACCTTTCCTCTGATGGATGAGATGCATCAGTTACTGTCACTCCCAGGCCAAAGAACTCCTGCACTTATTTAGTCCATTGCCTGATTTTCAAACCAGGGAATGCGTGTTCAGAGATTTGAAAATGGCCGGTATTTATAGAAGAAACTGTGACGATCAGAGTTTGATATATTGTGTATGCAGACCACTGATGGGGTGTGGGAGACTGTTAAGAATATGATTGTACTCTTCATAAGGCCACTTTTACTGAAAAGGTCTCACTTATATAAAAAAGAAAGGTATTTATATTAGGCCCGGAGTGTGAGGTGTCTATCCTTCTTGCCTTCTCTGTAAAGCACAAACGGAAAGAAATGGAGTTTTTGCTTTTTTGGAAAAATAGACGGGAGGAAATCCAGGAACGACAAACAAGGACTTTGCAGTTTTTGCTTCACTTCGTCAGTGAAGCTCCTCAGATTGGAGATGATCTGTGCGATTGGACAGCAGACAAGGGTATAACAAGGACAGGAAAAATAAGAGGCAACTATTTGGAGTTGATTGAAGTGGAGCTAACCTAATGTAGACAAACTGATTGTTTTAATTTGTTTTCAGTAGTGGTGAAAGGAGAAATGGAACAGCCTGTACGTACAGTTTTGTGTTAGCACAGAAAAGCATTATTGTAATAATCCTTAAAGCCTTAACTATTTCTACATTTTTGTCATTTTTATTTTAACCTTTTAGAGAAAGCTTTACCTTTTTTAGATACTTAACACAGCGCTTCTTTAACAGAACATGATCGGCAACACTACGACGTTGACAGTTATGTTGCATCAGTTTTATCAGGGGAAGGAGGCGGGACCAACACATGACCACAGATTTCAACAGCAGCTCTTGTCTTGTTTTCTTTTTCTGTATGGTACTTCTGACATTTTCTACTGGACTCTTTTGCTTTCAATTTCCCTTAAAAAATAAAAACAAGAACCTTTCTCCCAATCTACCTCTCCTCAGCGAGCAGTTTCTCTCTTTGCAGTCTCTACCGAGGCATTAAGCGTTTAGCAATTCCTGTCACAGACACTGCCCTCATTAGATATTCTTCAGCACTTTCTCCTCCACCACACCTCCTCCTCTCCCTCCTCTAATCTTTCATTCTCACTCTGCCTTTAGCTTTTCTGAATGTCCTCGCACGGGCCTCATTTTTAGCTGGCAATCAGGCCCAATTTGCGAAAGATTTCAGTGATTGTTGTTGCACAGTAGAAAAATAAAAACAAAAAAAAAGATGCGTAATGATTGTATGCTGCTCTATCTGCTAAACGACAAAGCTATTTAGAAGGTATTTTTTCTGATTTTTGGAGAAAAGAAAAAATATTTTGCTATATGTAAAAACAGCTGTTGTCAATACGTAAACATTCTGGAAATAGAGAAGTATATGTATTTTTAAATGTTCCTGTTTTTGTGATTTGTTAAAATGTGTAGCACAAATTAAAATTCCTCATTGACTTACGGATTTCCTCGTCTTTCTCTTCTGTGACCGGGCGGCGGCCATGTTGGGTTCCTTCTAAGCGGACAAATGCAGGTATCCGACCATCTTTATTCTTAGGTACCATCATTGTCACAACAGTATAAATAATTATCAGGAAGAATAGACATGCATGAGATCATTGTCATACAAATTTTAAAATGCACAAAAATAAAATGTTACTGCAAAAAAAAAAAAAAATGAACCGAAGTGCTGAAACAATTAGTTTTGATCATTCAGGTGCAAATACTGGCTTGTTTAATGCAAATATAGCATTTTGGTTTGGTACTTTTCATTTTCTAAGTACTTGTAAATGTTTTGGATGGACAAAACCAGCTGAGAATTTGTAGACATTTCTGACACTTTAACTGGAAGAATAATCAATACTGAAAGTATTTGTCGTTGCATTCCTCGTAAACATGAACAGCAGTGGCCCTGCAGTGGTAGCTTCGTCCGGGCTCCTCTCGGTCAGAGAGCCGGTGAGCGTCTGGTCCTGCAGCTGTGCAACGTTTTCCTTCCTCCTGCAGAGGAACCGGCTGGCAGAGGCTCAGCGCTCCTCCTGATTTGGGGATCCAGGGCGTCCCTGGAGAGCGCCGGAGAGCCGAGGTCAGAACAGAAGGCCAGGCAGCATGAAACTGACTAATCATGGCTTTTTTTTTTCTGGAGTACCAAGTTTTGCACTGTATATAAAAAGGTGACCTGGTATTGTTCTAGCAGGAACTCTTTGAAATGAGTCAGTGCAGCCAAATTACATGAAAAGATGTTCGTCTGCTGATAGTTTTGGTTTCGCTTGCCTTTTTCTTTTTTTTTTACTGCCTCTGAGATTTCTGCCACAACCACAAAACACTTGCGGTGAAATAAACCTGTTTTGTTCTAACAGGAAATAAAATAGTTTGTTGTAATTTGGATGTGGACCAAAAAGCAGTAACAGTTTTATTCCTGTTCATAGTACTTAAATTAAAACATTTAGAAAAAGATTCCATAACTATATTTCTGTCATTCCAGAAAATATCAGTGTTTAGTGACCAATATATTAACCAAAATTGATTGATTAATTCCCAAATTTGCAGTTTCTCTTTTGAACGTCCAAACAATATGTGACCACGTGTTAAATATTTACAAACTACTATTATTAACACCTCAGAATCAGATACGTAGAGCATATATTCACAACAAAAAAGTCTGGTTTGTACACACAAGGGGTTGTGCGTCAGAAACTCCGGAGTGAAGCGTGTTGTCTTGATGATCCAGTAATTAATAAACAATGTCCCGCAGCAGCTGCACATCCTTGTGTGTGTGTGCGCGAAGCCTCAAGAGCTCGTCTCCCTTTTCCAGTCGAGGTATAAAGTCCAGTGACGAGGCTAAAAGTGAAATGGGAGCGCTGGGCCTGGAGGTCTCGAGTTTCCTTCCTCCGTCAAACCTTCTCTCCAGTACAAAAAAAGTCAACATTCAGACACAATTGTTCAGTCTGTTGAGCAGACAGTGATAATTGCGAGTTGCTAACAAACTAGAATTATAAAACCTGCGGCGCTCTAAAAGCACCGTGTCAAACATCCGGCGTTCACAGAGGGTCGTCCTCTTGTTCGTCTGCAAATGCTTTTTGGAAAAAGTACATTTTTCAGTTCGCCTCCAACAGTTTCAGAGTCCCTCTTGTCAGACAGCTGGGTAGCTATTTTACCATGCTACTTAATGACTTGATTACTAATACGTTTTCTTTTCTAAAATACAGGTAGAAAAAAAAAAAATCCAATGTGCGCACATGCTCCGAGCGCCGACTGAAGAGAAGCTAGAAGTCTACGATCTACTGTGCTTTAAACCGCCATCGGTCCGCGTACCAGCTGGTTTAGACATCGCTTGCCTCAAACGCTGATTAATTAGGCAACTTTTCCTCGCAGCATATTCCATTTGAAGTCGCTGTGGGTAACAGATTCTGTCCGTCACACACACCCAACGGGAGTCAGCATGTGGGGGGAAGCGGGTCTGGCAGCTGTGGAGTCGTGGAGCGTCATCTCCAGTTTGATTGCTCGGCTTTGTGCTGTGCTGACGCCGGGTTTCACATTCATATTTCATGCTCGTGCACACGTTGTGTCTCGTTTGTCATACCTCTCCAGCCCGGGTGTGTGTGTGTGTGCGCGCGCGTCTTTGTGGATGCAGCAAGTTGCTCGGAGGCCGATCAGCACGAGGAGGCGCTGATCTTCTCCGAGATATCGGGGTCGGATTTGGCCACCAGGAAACGCAGACGACCTCCTCCCAGACGAATGAGATCCACCGCGCTGCGAGGAGCGTACGGGAGGAAGTAGAGGGAGAAAGAAAGAGTCCAGTTACGTGACGCTCAGCAGAGACAGAGGAAGGATGACTGTCTGGGCACCAATCAATCAAAGTAATCAATTGGCCTAAGAGGCGGACAGCCATGGCCATAGTTAACATGGGAAGACTGCCGACTCCCTCTGTACCTCTGGTAGTCTGCTCCTATCAGACTGGTCCCGTTCACAGCCAGGATGCGGTCTCCGATCCTCAGTCTGCCGTCGGAGGCGGCGGGTCCGTCGGGGATCAGAGTCCGGATGTAGATGCCTGGAGCGTTGAGAGGAGTGTGCTGCACAAGGGAGAAGCGTTTTAGCCCGTCCATTATTTAGGTGAGACTCGGATAGATAGAGCTGCTCGACGGTCTAAGTTTTACTGCGGTGAATTAAACATGGCCACTATTTTTCCATCCTTAATACATGGCAGATGTGCTTTAAAACCTCAAACATGACAATAAACAACAACAATAAATGTGCAACATAACCTCTTTTTTAATGACTTTTTTTGTTCATATGACTTTTTTATGATCTTTGATCTACTGAACTATAATTTTTTATATAGTTATAATGCCTATTCTTTTTTTTCAGCTGAGTATACTATGACCTGTTTTAAAATACAAATAGTTTCTAAAAAAAATATTACTAACACTTTTGTAAGACTTTTTGAAATACTTCTTTTATTTCTCTTTTTTGGTTGTACTATAACCTTTTATTACCTTTTTTTTCCCCCAAAGATTTCTTTGATGGAATATTTTCCTATGACTTTTATGGACAAATGTGACGACCCAAAGCCTCTGTCGGGGCTTGTGAGTTGCTTTTTGGGTGTTTTGTCTGTCTTTCAGTGTTCCTGGTTGATTGTACTGGACAAGGAATGAGAAGCATGGTTAAGTTTTCAGGGTTGTCCGTCTGTCCAGTCCATTGGCGTGCGTGTATATATTAAACATATGATCAATACGCAGCTGGATAATCTGGCCTGAATGCTGAAAGATGTTTTAAGTATTAATAGAAAAAGTAGTAAACCAACTGTTTCACAAAGACAGAAACACACAGCTGAAACTAGAAGTAACAGGTAAAATGTTAAATCTGTCGTTAAACATGTACTCACCAGGCCGTCTATGAGTCCCATGCCCAGGCCGTAGGGTCCCTTGTCCAGTTCCACTACAAACACCACACACAAGTCATCAGGAAGGGGAGGGGCGCCAAGGGAGGACACAGGGAAAGGAAACTCACACCCACTAATACACCCTGCAGAGGACACGGGCACCCACACACACCACAACAACAAAAAACACACAAAACACACGCACACACAGAGGGTCTCGCTATGGGGTCGGACAAACATAACAGGTATTTTTGTGCAGAAGACACGCACACACACACAAACACACACAGATACCAAGACACATGCTACATGCTACAGAGCTAATCCGACACACAAACATGTGCTTCTGACGAGAGCCTGCAGATGTCACACTTACTACACTGCAATAACAGAGCTGGCCATGTGTTTTTACACATTGGTCAGTTTCAGTGGGAATTTGATTGTTTTATGCATCGTGTGCTAATGGGTTATGGTGCACCAATCCAAAAAAAGTGTCATTAAATGCATGTAATGTAAGCAGATATTGGTCATGATGCGCTCGATTAACATGAAATACAGTTTATGTGACGTGTAACGTTCCTTCAGTTTTTACTGCCAAAGCAAATTCTGGCCTTTACCTTACATAACAATTAATCTAATGACTTCCCTATATCGAGATATACAGAGCTCAGCTTTAGGGAAAAAGATAGCACTGGTACCACACCATAACCCTGAGGTATCCAAATTGTAAAAAAGATTAGTGGTAAAAAAATAACAATAATACCATAAAATATGTGATGTTGTTCAATAGCCCTACAAAAATAAACACTCCTTATGTAAACCATGTTCTTTATTACACATTAATTGTGGTGTTTGTGTTCTCGACTCCAATACGCTGCCCATGTCCGTTATTTTTGCCCGTCTCCTGTATAACATTCGGCCTACCATCCAGTCCGTTGGTGATGAGTCCGTTGGTCTTTTTACATTCTGCCGCAGTTCTGCCGCTGCACCCGTTCGTCTGGGTGCCGGGGCCTTTGACATGCCCCCCTCCTCCTTCCGGGTACAGCGGGGTGTTGGGAGGGGTCAAGAGGCACGACGGGTCCGGGTTTGCTGTGCGAGTGTGGTGCACGGTGCCGTTCCTCCTCAGGCTGTGTGTGTGCGATTGGCCCGGGGGTCTGTCTCGCGCCCTCTCCTCTCCCGCCTCCGCCGTCACGTCGTCCCCAGGACCCGCAGACCGGGGACTGCTGTTGGCCGGAGGCAACAACTCCCTCTGTGTCGGGGATTGGACAGAAAAAACACTTTAGGAAACAGTGTGGGATCCAAAAACGAGGGCACAATTATTACTAAATGAAAAGGAAAAAAAATCTTCCTGTTGTATTTCGCTTTGTCTTGTTGCGGTGCACAAAAAGCTTTGATCCCAGATAATTAAGCATCTCTTTAGTCAACTTAAATTGGAACAAATCACCATTTGACTTATTTTAGAACGTATGCGATTCTGTGTGCGCGTATATATGTGTACATACAAGGGTGCAGTAACACTAGGGATTATGGTCTAGTCAGCCGTCCCCACTAATTAGACAGCCTAAAGACTAATCAGATTAACCATGATTTAACCATGTCTAGGTTTCTGTGAGTGAGTATGTGTATGTGTGTGTGGGTTGGCTGGAGTAGAGGGTTTTTGTCTTTCATTTATGGGATTATGAGGAACTCCTCAACAGCCGCAGCTGCCGAGGCACATGGCCTGGATTACTGCGAGGTGTGCGCACTTGACGGTACGCAGTATGCGTTTTCTGACCTGAACGTCGGGCCAGTCGGCCGTGTTGGTTCCATTGGAGTGCGTGTGCACGCTGGGAGTGTTGGTGTGTGTTTGCGTCTTGGTGCGTAGCCCCCACAGGTAGTGGCGGATGTAGAGCAGCTGTCTGTAGATGCTGTCTTCCACACACTCGCTGTCCAGGTCCACTACGAAGCCGGCGCTGGGCAGCACTATGGGAGGGTGGTTTTCAAAGCTCTCCAGGAGGTCCACTGAAGACACACACACACACACACAAAGTGATGTTAACCCACCTATACGCACATACACCATAAAAGACCTGATCCAGGATTGCAGTACAGATCAGATCCCCATCAGTCTATCATGGTTTCTGTTTTGCAGCTTTCACACCAAAAACCCGTTAAGGACGACTCCAACATTTTCCACGTGGGAGATAAAAGCCAACGAGGGTTGCTAGCTCCTTGCCAGCTCCTTGCTACATTAAATGTTAAGCAAGACACATGTCTGACTTGACATCGACCGATGGTAGATTGTTTAGATGCACACAAGTATCCTGGCTTTGACTTGGGAGTATCAGAGTTTATGCGTTTGCACATGAACACATCATATGCTGGTTTCAGAAAGCTATAAAAGCTCTGATTCCTGTTTTAAGAAATCTCAATGTGCTAGCTGGATTGCTCTGTCAGAACATACACATGCATAAATAGTTGTTATGATGACCTATTGTATACACACACACTAAAGTAAACCTCTCAAGTACAACTTTGAGTTGCTTTTACTTAATTTGTTTCCATTTTAAGTTAATTGTTTCTTCATATACAATTGGGAGGCCAACATTGAACTTTTTATTCAATTACATTAAACTGAAAGCAATAGTTACTAGTTACTTTGCTAACTTCATTATAACATAACAATAAACTAATATATGGAGGGCTGTACACATAATAGTTTGTTCTTAATGTATCTATAATTAAAATCCATCAATACACTATTGTATTTACATTTGGTACTTTTAATATCTTTTTATGCAGATGCTAATGTACTATTAATAAAGTAAAAATGTGCATGCAAAACTTTAAATTGTAACGCAGGAAGTAAAAGCAGGAGGTTTCCGAGCACCAGAGTCCTTTTAGAAAACTAGTTTTACTGCAGCAGGGTCTGACAGTCAGTCCTGGTCCTCCTCTGAGCCCAGCAGCACGGCCCGGGCCTCCAGCTGTGTGACGTCAGCGTTTGCTCCCAAAGGGAGACGGCAAAGCACCGACGCAACGCTCGGCTTCCGGTAGGAGGAGAAGATGCTGCTGGCGGGAGCGGAGCCCTCCTCCTCCCACCGGAGCTTTTGACTGCAGGCTGCAGTGAAGCTGGATCTGTCTGCAGTGGAGAGTCGCTGCTGGAGGGACTCTGAGCCGAAGACTTTTCTGGTGACCCTGCTTGATTTCCTCCAATTTGGCTGACTCAGTGGAACCGATGACAAACATTAAGAAGAACTATAAAGAAATAGCCAATCTTCTCGCCAACAGTCTTGTTTACTTATGCAGTTTGTATAGAAGCATCAGTATTACGTCGAGACTTTTACAGCTACAAGATCCTCACAGTAAAATATCTGAGTAATTCTTCCATCCACAACTGTACACACTTACCTGTTCTGTATATATACGCCTCATCCTCGCTGCTGGGTTGCCATGTTGGGACGGGGCCTATCTCTGCCGTCAGCTGGTACTGGGTGAGAATCCTGTGCAGCTGGACCGGCTTCAGAGCCGAGTGCTCGCTGGACAAAGCTCGCCAACTCATCTGCACGCAGAGAAGAAATAAAAAAAACCAAGGGAAGGAAAGAGAGGAGAAATGAATCCGAGGTCCTTTTATCGATACAACCCATCAATCAAGAGGTAAGATAACGTGTAGGCGGTCACAAGTTTATCCCCGCGAATCCCTTTTAAAGACGTCATCAATCAATAGCTAATCAAAGTGACTCGTAGTGCAAGCTAGCAGTCCTGTATAAACTTGTGGGTAAATGTGTGTGTGTGTGTCTGAGTAGTACCTGTGTGAGCTGTTGTGGGGGAGTGGCCAGTATGGACACGGTGCTGTTGAGTTTGGTGAAGAATTTGTCAGCCAGATGTCCCAGACCGGACCTGCTCGCCCATTCCATGACCATCCGCAAACACGCCTGAATCTGCAACACCTTTGAGCGCTGGAACCAACCCCGAGACGGCCCTGCACACACATTGCGGGGTTTTTGTGCCATTTCCTGATAAACAATACTGTGAAATAGTGTTTGACATTTTTTACGACATACTAGACTATCACATTTCTATTACAGACTATACTATGGCATTTGTATGATATGATAGTTTCATTCTATCCTTCACACAACACACACACACACAAACTGAGATATTAATATATTTGAAGAAGATTTCTATTCTTGGGTGCGAGCGTGTCTGAGAGAAAAGCAGACTACGAGAGAGACTGTGTGTGCTTCTCTCAAAGCGTTTGTCTTGTACGACAATACATGCATTATACAGGACAGACATGAATTTTTAAGTAAATTTATGTTGACGTTAATGAGCCAATAGTAGCAGCCATCAGCCACCTGCTCGTCGCAGAATACAAATAGACTGCAGCATCGGGGCTCAGCTGACAACAAACCAGCATTGCATCCCTCTGTGTAATCCTTTCTTTCTCTGGTGCACATCAAGCGACTGAAAGGAAGTTTTGTGTGACGTTAAGCAGGCGATAAGTTGAAACCTGGCATTTGTCAAGATGGCATCCCATAGTTTGTCAATCTGTCGTTCCATTACCTCACTGCAGCTATAATTCCTATTTAAGCTTTCTGAAATAGGCCAACCCCCCAATGTGAGCTCAGACCTCTGCTGGGGTTTGGTCCAAACACGGACAAACAACTGGACTTACGCTGACGATACCCGACTGTCTGTGCAGAAGCTAAAATGATGTATTTCTTCCAATACATCGTTTAATAATCAGGGGCGATCTCCAAAATAATGAATCATATGAATTAGAGATGAAACTACTTTAGCTACAGCACTCACCAAGTAGACACGAACACTATGAAATTGAAATAATAAAAGTTTACGCTCCTAATAGACTGGATACAAACTGCAACTAACGATTTTTCCATTATCAGTGGATCTGCCAATTGTTTGTTTAATGAATGAATTGTTAGGTTCTAAAAAATGTCAGAAAATAGTAAAAATCACTCATAAAATTTCCTAAACCCCAACGTGACATTCAAATAACTTGCTTTGTTTGTACAGCAGTGGTTTACCATCATATATCCTCTATTTTAAAAGCTAGAACATGGAAATATTTGGTATTTTTGTTGAGAAAATGCGTATGAATCGACTAATGTGTTGCATCTATGGCTTCATGTAGAGTAATAGACGAAAAGACAAAACATAGAAGTGAGGGTAAGGTGGCAAATATACAAATATAAACCCAGATCCTCTCAAGTTACTTTAAAAAAAAAAGAAGAAATATGACAACCATTATCGTTTAGAAAAATCAACCAAAGTTTTTAAATGTAAACATTTTCCAAATATAATAAGTGGAGTAAAAACTTGACGAAATAAAATACTTGCAAGATAATGACAAAAATCAAAGAATTATGACATCATTTGCTCTTAAATCCAGGACACTCAGGTCTGTGAAGCCAAAACCATCCGTCCCAGTTCATAGAAACATTAAAGTAAGATCAGGAGTCGTCTGTCTAACTAAATTCATAATCTTGTTTACTTTTATTGCCAATCAATGGCACTTTTTCCAATAAGACAGAATTTATCTCTCTACAAATTAGACATAACAGGAAGCTTAAGGCAGACAAACTGGCAACATTATGTGCAGGCGGCGCACACACAACCTTTTTAAATATTCTGCCATATGTTTTGAGTAAACACACACACACACACACACACACACACACACACACACACACACACACACACACACACACACACACACACACACACACACACACACACACACACACACACTAATAGGCTTATGTCTAGGCATACAGTAATCTATGTGTGAGGCATTGTGAACGTACGAGACATCACTTAACTTCTCAGCAAGTGTGTCATAATGCTTCAAAGCGGCTGGTTTACAAACACTCACGACTCCTTAAACACAGATAAGTCACCGGACACTCAAGCAAACAGTCCGAAAAAGGTTTTCACGACACGCACGTACGTACAAACACACAATCGTACAACCCCGGGAGCTTCTGCATCACGTCTCTTTCTGAGTTGCCATAAAATCAAGCCGACAGCAGAGCGAGTGTTGCAGAGCGCTCGGTGCAAACGTCAGCGTTACCTGCCGCAAACTCACTTCACTGTTACCATGGACACCGGCGGTTGGAGAAATGTCAACGAGCGACCAAAGAAAAAGAAGGGGAGCGAGAAAGAGAAAGAGAAAGCCAGACGGATGGAGAGAGGGGAGGTGGAGATGAGGAGGGGAACAGGGGAGCCTGTGCTTGAATATAAAGGTATTTCTCCTTCTCCCTTTGCCAGACATGTGATCTCTCCTGTCTCCACTGGCTAATGAAGACATATGGCGTGTGCGGGAGTGTGTGTTTGTGTGGCTAGAGACACAGGGAGAGGGTGTGGAGAGGTTGGGTGGTCGGACACGTGGATAAAGCCGGGGGTAAATGACTATTTTCTGTATTTAGACAGCGTCATAGACTATTATCAAGGTTATCACAACAACTCAGTGGCCTTCCAGCCTTTTACCCTTCACTCTGACCTTTTCCCCATCCTCCCCCTCCATCCTCCCCTACTCTATCGCCTCTCTCTCCTCCAGTCCCACCTCTACTCTTCTTTGTCTCACTCCCTGATGGCCAGATGGGAGGAAGGAAGGGAGGAAGGCAAGGAGGAGGAGAAGAAGGGGTAGACAGAATGCAGATAGGAGAAGGGCATAGAGGACAAATCTGTGTTAGTCTCTGTCAAAATGCTGACAAGGACACACTCACTTTCTCTTTCTCTCTCACACACACACAATTGTACAAATCCTGAGGGAGGTCTTGCGTGAGTGTGCATGCGTTTCGCCCTACCTTTGTCCATTAGCTGGTTAAACAGCGACACGTTGGAGAAGAAGAAGAGGTAAGCGAACATCTGAGCCTGAATCTCGGGATGGACCTGGTAGCCCTGCAGAAGCTCCTGGCCATTCTGAAACACCTGCACACAAATATGCAAAAACGCAGGTGAGCATGCAAAGACACCGTCCATGTCAAATTTGGACCCAAAAAAACAAGTATTTATATTATCTGTATTGGCAGTTTCCATTTCTTATAGAAGCTATATGATGTTTACAACGAGTAAAAAGACCTACGGCGGCACTTTTCCATCAAATGGAAATATCCCTATGTCGAGTGAATCACTTCAGGTTTCAAGGTTAAAGGGTTAATCGAATGTCAGAAAGGTCCGAACTCATTATGTTGTGAGAATAAGACACACACATTTAAATTAGAAATGCAATGTGGACTAAGAAGCCAGAAGCCGGCGTGACCGTGACCTTGATTTCTCGCTGCATGAAGCAAAAATATAGACGGAGGTCAACGATCCCCTCTGACCCGTCACAGCGTCTCATTCTTTGCAGAACGTTCCCCCTTCAGGTGCAGTTGACCTGTTATTTTATACATAAGCTGTTGATAATCATGAGACATGTCATTTTATCTCCATCAATATTTATGAACTGATTACTATCCTATAAATGTCTTTGTCACGTTGCAATTTCTATGCATCTGTTCTGCAAAGAAAGGATTTGTTAGTTCACCAAAACAAGGTCATGTTTGCATCATCTTTACTGAGCGCACTTCACAAAACATGTTTCTCTTTCCCACAGGAACTCATGTGCACCATGACAAAATAATTTTGAATTTTTTATTTTTACTATATTCTGTAAGAATGTTCACGTCCATAATACTATCTAATATTTGTATATTCATAGATGTTGGATTGTTCAATGAGGGAGAAGCAGTTAACGCAATTGTAAGATTTTTTTAAGCAGATAATTTGTATGTATTTTTTTGTACTCAAAAAAAGGATTTTGTCATAAAACATGTCTGGTAGGATCTATAAATTACGATTTAAAAACAATTATATACAGGCCATTTAAAAATGTTAAGTGGACAAAAGAAGACATTGTTCATAAAATAAAAATATATATTTCTGACACGTTGAGACTATTAAAAACCCATTGCATATTCATGATCCTGACAACACTAACTGTACAACAATGTGCTTACCTGCAGGACCCTGCGTACAGGTTCAGGAAACCCGACACCTCCTTTCCAGCAGGGCTCGGAGCTGTCGACTGGGAATGGATTACAGTCCAACAAACCTGGCAACACTACATAAAGAGCCTGGACACACACACACACACACACACACACACACACACACACACACACACACACACACACACACACACACACACACACACACACACACACACACACAATGATGAAAGTGATCTGAAATTGTAAAATAACCTCATCTAGTCAGTCATTGTGTGTGTGTGTAGTCTTCTGTGTAATGAGAGTTGGTATCAAGCCCATTTTAAAAAAAAAAAGTGTCTTTGCCCGAGGTGGAGGGTTACCTTGGTGATATAGTAGACACATTGCTGGAAAGTGTACATGATCACTTCCTCCAAGATCGTCATTGCCTCCTCGTTGGCTGAGATGGTCGCAGATAGCAGCGACTCCTTTGACCCTAAACACAGATGACAGAGATAGAGGCGTACTTAGGAGGCAGTGGGAGGGAGAGATGTAGCTGCATCACTGTCTTCTGTGTGTCAGAGTGAGTAACGACTCCTCATTCAGACTCTTCGAGTGTGTGTGTGTGTGTGTGTGCGTGTACCTTGCAGTGTCTCTATGCTGTGTGTGTACGCTGGTGCTCGTTGCTGTATGAAGTAGAGAATCTCGATGGAGTTGGACATCCAGAAAAAAATGGTCTGCAGGTCTGGGATCAAATCTGAGATACTGAGCAGAGACAGGGTGGCCGGGTCCTGGCTAAGTGGACACACACACACACACACAAAGAGTGAAGGGTCAAACACAGTTAGGCAGACACACCGAAATATCAACTTAAAAACAATACATGAGCACATATGCTCCCTTTCTGTTGGAAAGCGATACTCACTGCTGAGCTTGCTTCTGAGCCAGCTCCTTTGTCCTCTCCTGCAAGACACACACACACACGCACACACAGACACACACACAGCAATTAAGCGCTCATTAAACTTTTAGGATGTGCGTAGGAGAAACAAGCTTCATGGCTCCATCACTAACCTACAGAAAGAAACACAACTACTACAAAAGCTAACACACTCACGCTGACGCATGATGATAATTACTTGGTGCCTCACTGGATAAAGGCTTAACTCTATTTATAAGACGACCCCCCTTCCTTCCCCCTACAACACCTATTTTAGGATGAACGGTAGAAAACCCTTAGAATAAAACACAGTGAGCTGTACCATATTCTGGGTTTCCCAGCAGTGATTTAAAACAGAGGCTGACCACCTCACCCGAATATCAAAAGCGTATACATGCATATAAAAAATAAAATATAGATCTTCAGGGAGCAAAAGAAGACAAGCACACAGCAAATACCGTATATTTAAATCAGATAAAAACCCAATAAGCTACGGCCAAGTGGCTTTTCCAGAGAATCAGCATCGACCAGTTCATTCATCATTTTCTATATATGTATAGGCAGCATATTGTGTATGTGTGTGTGAGTGTGTGTAATACAGTACAAAGCATGTGATATGCAACCCTGTTTAACTATTCACCTGACCTGACATGGCTGACCAGTTTCTCTCCACATGAGGTCATCTTAAGCAGAGACCAAAGTACCACAGAGACAGGTAGACAGAGAGAGAGACAGGTAGACAGAGAGACAGAGAGACAGGTAGACAGAGAGACAGAGACAGAGAGAGAGAGAGACACACACACACACAGGTAGACAGACAGACAGAGAGAGAGGCAGGTAGAGAGACATAGACAGACGTAGACAGACAGAGAGATTAAGAGAGAGAGACAGAGAGATTAAGAGACAGGTAGAGAGACGGACACAGACAGGTAAAGAGACAGGTAGACACACAGACAGGCACTGACCCATGCGATGGTCTGGATTCGTCTCACAATCTTCAGCAGTAGTTTTCCAAAACTCCCGGGTGGGAAGGTGGAAGCCGAGTGTTGGATGCACAGACACAGCAGGTAGGCAGGCGTCAGCTTATGGTCGTCTCCTGGGAAGGACTTTACAGGTTCAGTACACTCAAGTTATAAAACTGTACATTTCCTCTCATACCGCTCGTGGTTTCTTACTGTGTTTTCTTTCTTTAAGAACTTGAACTACTTTCGGTCTGAGAAGCAGCTGAAAACAGCCGACACTGAGGTCTGTGGATTATCTGGAGTAACAAGGACACTGATTCTGACGTTGCTTTTCACAGACACGTCTTACTATAAATACCTTCAGACTACGCAAACACAAGAGGGAAATACCGGATGAAATGGGACTCGCTAGATATCACGAGAGGAGTGTGAGATTTATTCACTTCATCTGCTGAGATAAAAACATTGCTTTGCATTGTTAACATAAATCAGATCACAGACCTCCTGGTTCGATGAGAGACACGATCCTATTCAAAAGCTGGTCTTCATGCGTCGGGTCAAACTCCAGTTGTAGCCTTCTTTTCTGACCTCCTCCTCCTCCTCCTCTTCCTCCTCCTCCTCCTCCTCCTACTACTACTTCCCCTCCAGACAAACCATGGGGCGCTCCGGCTGCCGTCCCCCCGCTGCGCGGTTTCACCAGGTGAGGTTTGAAGCTGCGTCTGACTGCGGGAACACTGGACACCTGCGCCGCTCTGTCCTTTAACACAGAACCGCACATCTTACAAGTCTGAGCGCCGCCCTCTCCCTCCTCCGGCCCTGCGTCGTAAAGCTGCCCGAGGGAGCGAAGGCGTGCCAAGGTCTGAGCGGGCAAGGGCTTAGCGCCCGTGGGGTCCTTGTACAGGAAGATGTAATGCGCTCCGAAGGAGAGCAGGTCGCCGTGTCGCAGCGTGGTGGAGCGCTCGCAGCGGGAAAAGTTCACCAGCACGGTGGCGTGGAGCACTGGCTCGACCGCAACGCAGGACCGCTGGCTCTCCCCCAGCTCCTCTCCCTTGTTGTTGTTGTTGGCGTGCCGGCGGGGCGCGGGGACTCGGCGCAGGCGGCAGTGGAGGGGCAGGATGTCGGGCGAGAAGAGGCAGATGTTGGGGCGAGCCGACGGGGTCTCCTGACCGACGGTGTGCTGCTCTCTGTTCAGCAGGTACACCAAACAGTCCTGCCAGACAGCACGCACAATATCAGGTCATCTGACGCAATGCAACGCAACGCAACGCATGAATGTCTGACGCAATGCAATGCAACGCATGAACATCTTCCCTTTCCTCACCTGCCGATTGTATCCCTGCAGCAGCAGGAGGTGCGGGGACTGGTAAAGCGAGTGCTTCCCCTCCTCTTTCCTCCGGCCGCTGGAGGCCGCGTCACGATCCCGGCCCCTTAAGGGCCCCGGCAGGGTGGAGTAATAACGCTTGGGCTCGTCTCCCACTCCCAGCTGCAGACCAAACGCACAGAAGCACACACGCATTCAGAGTTTCACTGGCAACAGTTACAAATGACCCTGACTGGGCTCCAGTGCGAGGGGCCCCCACCTGGTTGAGGCTGGTCTCGCTGAGGCTCCGGCAGAAGGAGGAGTTGCTGGATCGGGGCAGGGTCAGCGTCCCCTTCGCCCTGTTCCTCTGGAGCTTACGAGCCTGAGCGTTAATGTCTGCAGGGAGGCAGAGAGGAGGCGTGAGAGAGGAGAAACAAGTCGGGGGGGAGAGAAGAGCATGAGGGAGAACAGGTGGAGAATAATAAGAAAAAAATAAGGATTAAAAGGGAGAGGTCCGAGCGGGGAGAAGGGGCGGTGGAGGACACAAGAGGGGAAGTAGAAAATATGAAGAAAGTGTGCTGAAACATGACATGTGCATTGTTGGCATGTATGTCTGACTCATGAGTGAAGTCTGGGTACAGTACAGAAGTGCATTGACGGCCATGTGTGAGCTGAGTGGAAAACATCAGAAAACAAACCAGTCAGATGAGTAAATGGTGCTGGATGGAGCAGCACACGTAACACTGAACCTGATGGTGAAGGTGAACCCAGCAGGTCCTTGTGACTTAACTTGTGGCCATGCGATGGCTCTGCACACACACGCACACACACACACACACACTCACACTGGTTGAATCACTGGCAATGGGGGGAGGGTGGCGCTGGTGACAACGCAGGTAGAGGTGGTCTCCATGGCAATGACTGACAGCCACCCTACCTGAGGCCAGTCCCCACCTTTAGAGCTGGACTGTACCACTCGACCAGACCGCAGGGGGGAGCTCCTGTGTTTGCCCAGCCCGGACCGACCCATTAGAGCCGCCAGGAATTGGGAGGTTTTGGGCCCTACAGCAGGGTGGGAGGAGTTAGGGAGAGGGGGGGAGGCTGAGGAAACACCCCCTCACCAAAACACCAAGCACAGAATAACCCCCTTACACACACACACACACATCATCATCATCCGCACACCACAAGACGCACATGCACTGTGAAGAAAATAAAAAAAGAGTCTGTGGTGCTTCGAGTGAGTAACATCAGCAGTTAGTAAGAGATATAGTTAAAGGTATGAGGTACAGGATTTCCCTCTCGAACATATCGCTGTCAAATTATTAAGATATCACATTCGATGTCAAGCAACAGCTGCATTTTCACATTTCAAACTATAGCACCCATAAGCCACTCTGTGCTTTCATTCAGGACGATTTCTGCGTTTTTGTCGTTTAAAGGACTGTCGTGAGTGGACGTTGCATGACTTGACAGTTGATATTACAATTATTTTGGCTGTGATATGTTCATGTGATTAATGAAAAT
Source organism: Clinocottus analis (assembly GCF_023055335.1). Lineage (NCBI taxonomy): Eukaryota > Metazoa > Chordata > Actinopteri > Perciformes > Cottidae > Clinocottus > Clinocottus analis. The sequence continues at coordinate 1,768,983 of NW_027175954.1, read as the reverse complement.
CCTACAGTACCTTTAAAGTGCTATCTCGAAGTCAACAAAGTGTGTGTTAAAAACACACACAATTCACACATGTGCATGCACGCTCGCACATACACCAGGGGAGGAAAAAAACAGGACAGAAGTAGAGAGACAGAAACTCCAGGATTTGTGCGAGTTTTCGAAACACTACAACACAAAAGAGAAAAGGTTAGCGTGAAAATGAAAATATTTGTATTAATATGTATGAATTGATAAACCAGTTATGTCCCAAAATGCATTATTTGCTGTTGTGATGTCTAAGCACAGTGAGTGAAGCTTTTGCAGGAGTCCTGCTGTAGATTCTCACAAGCACACAAAATGCATATTAATTCCTGGTTGAAATAGTAAGTATTTGTTTTTTTAGTAATGTCAAATCTACAGTAAACAGCTGTTGTAAGAAATTACCAATTTTCATGGGAAACAGTGGATATGGGCATCCCTGTGACAATAAACACACAAAAAAGGACCCGTCATATGAAGAAAAGAAAGCATAATAAATGTGCTAAATATATGCACAAACACAGTCACTCAAGAGCATTTTTTTCTTCAAAAACGCGTCAAGAGTTTCGGCCTTTTCATGGTAATTGTTGACCATTAGAAAACGGAATACAAAATGTAAGAGAATAGCACCAACCGCATCCTTTTTCATGGCTTTTACAGGGTTGGTTAACACTGTTTTGTGACCTGCTGTACCGTGCAAGAATAAAACAAATTGTTGGCTGACTCTCTGGCTGCAACACAAGTTGACATAGCAACCAGTAAACCTTGGCGTGCTTCATGAGAAACCGTAGTGTGGCTGCAAAGGGAAATGTGCGACTGTGAGCCTGAAAATACTATCTCCCTGAACACTGTGGTACTAACAGGGTGTTTCTAAATGTCTTCAACCGGATGCACAATGAGGAGTGTATGCATGTGTGTGTGCATGACAAACTTTTCATCCATCATCATTAAACCGTTCTACATAAAGGTCACTTCATGGTTCATGCACACAGACTCATATTACTGCATTGCAGCTGTAAAGTCATAAAAGTAGTTTTACGACAGAGTTTGTGCAATTTGTTTACACATTATCTCTTGAAATGCATCTCCAGAATAGAGTAAATCTCTCTCGGATGCTTCAACATCAGTGTACACCGTTCAGGTGTGATACAGTAGTTGTCTGCATGTACTCGACATCGTGTCTGTAGTAGGAAATGTGTCGTTCATGAAAACACCACAGTGCCCACACCCATCCACACCTCCGGCTGCAGGGGATTCAGCTTTCACTCAATCAATCGACCAGCTGCACGTGCATTTCCATTGCACTGTTTTGTCTGCCGGTGTGTGTGCGTGTGTCTTTAAGTGCTCAATTACATATGCACGTTTTTAATAAAAACTTAAATGAAACCCTGTCTTACAGAACAGCACTTCCACATGACGAAAAACATGGGCTATTACCCAGGAACGACCTCTGGTCTGCAGGATAATAACTGTGACGAAAGCTCTTATTCTCCATCTCCGTGCACACGCACACGCACACACACACACACACACACACACACACACACACGGCACAGGGGGTAACGAGCTGTGCTTTTCTGCTGAGTTAGAGACGTCAAGAAAGGAAGCGAATCAGACCAGCTGCTGTGTGTGTGGTTGTGTGTGTCTATCTTTGTGTGTGTGTTCACGTGCGTCTCCTCACCAGCAGTGATGGTGTCCTTCTCCTTGGCGTTGAATTCCTCCACCTCTGCTCTCCTGCGCAGCTCAAATCTTCGCGCGTGTCCTTCTCGTGGTTTCCAGAGCTCTTGCAGCAACAGCGGCTTCTCATTGTCCCCCAGCGCACGCAAGCACTCAGTTCGCCACCCGCCTCCTCCGATCCCGCCTCCGCCCTCCAAGTGGCCGATCACGTCGCACAGGACGTAAGAGTGGGCCGCGTTCTTGTTCAGGGAGTAGCGCTCGAGTGCCTCTTTGACCAGCTCCTGCGCGCTGGAGCGCGGGGTGGCCAGGACGCTCTTGTAGTTGGCGCCGGCGCAAATTTCATCTCCAAAGATCTTCAGCACCCCGGGGGCCGAGCTCTGCGTGGAGAGTTCAGCCGGGTCGTCCGCCGGTCGCTCTGGGGGTTCGGTCGTCGAGCGCCGGTCCCCACGAGTGTTTGTTCCGGTTTCTACTGGGACCCGGTCTCTGTAACTCAGAGTACGGTACAGCACCTGGTGACGGACAAACAATACTGAATGCACATTCGGCCCACTTTATCACACAGAGTATGCGTTTATTTGATTGTTTTGCTGAAGACTCCTCTTACGATGCTTTGATGCTTCAAAATGTAAATTTGTGATTTTGTTGAACTGATCCTTTAATATACTGCCAACTATGTGAGGCTGTATCCGATCACAGCTTTGAGCCAAATGTGCTGGATGCTAACATCCGCATGCTCAAAGTGACAATGTTCACATGCTGAAGTTTTGCAGGAGTAATGGCTGCAGTTGAATAGGTTTTTTTTTGGCTTGGGAAGGTTTCTATCTGAGAGAAATGACCTAAAAGTATCTCAGTGGCAGCCATTATAGAAGCTGGTTGAATTCCCTGGATACTAAGGAAAGGCGCTTCAACACTTCCTTTCACATCTCCTTTGAAGCAAGAAAAACGAGGCAATGACATCGATTGCAGCAGAACCACCGCCCAAAACCGCATCAACAGCATCCGCTATCACACAAATATGTGACTTAATGTAAGTCCTTATGAGTTCTCCTTCACATCTTTTCTTGACCTCAGGACGTTTTCCATTGAGGAAAGTGGTTCGGACTATCCGACCGTAGCCAAACGTTAACCACATTCGCCAAAAGGTTTTGGACAAATTACAATTTTTACTTGATGACTGGCAGGGATGACCGAAGCGATAAAACAGTTCATCCTGAGGGAGATATTTCAGCCACACTGCCATGCCCCAAGTCATGCTCCTTGCTAGCAGTTAAACTAAACAACCAATTTTAGACATTGCAAAACCTCACCAAAGAAACCCAACTTGTTCTACATGGTCGGATACAACTCGAGACAAGTGAGGATATGTGTTTGGTTGGCATTTGGGTGAACTGTCCCTTTAAGGTAATAGTATTGTGAGATATAGTGCAGAGCCAAACCCTTCTCTAAACTGTACTAACATTTGCTTGAGTGCATTTGTTTCCATCATTAAATCTGACCTTTTTCTTTCTTTCTTCACTTAGATGGGTCTGTGAAGCTTGGAAGACTGAAATGGCAGTGAGTGTGAGTGTGTGAGTGTTTGTGTGTGTGTACGTACCTGTGTGAAGGTCCTGCTCTGGCGTTTCAGGCGGCTCTTGGACGGTAGGGACATGCTGGCCCCAGAGGAGGAGCCGTAGAACATGGTGCTGCTGTTGGCTTCACAAACTCCACAACTGTTGAGCAAAGAAATGCATATTAAATATTTAACAAGACCCCATCGGGAAGGATTCAAACATTCACACACACTCAAACGCCAAAAAAAAGCCCATGCATGAAAGGTGACGATGGACTCACAGCTACATCCGACACTTACTTGTGAAACATTTGTAAATCTGGAAGGTAAAGAAAATCTCCCCTAAATCTACATAAAATGTATTTACCATAAACAGACAAAGAACAAAACCTGTCTGTATGTGTGTGTGTGTGTGTGTTTGTGCATATTGCGTTACCTTGATGCTGTTACGTATCGTCAGTCCGATGTGCAGCAGCAGCAGGTTGGATGTTACAGATGAGGGTCAGATGCTTTTCATGTCACCGTCACCTTTCACACTGGAGAAGCACAAAAGAAAAGACGATGTTCATGTCAGTTTACAGGAAAACTGAAGAGTTCTTGTTGATTTTCTGGATCACTGAGGTGAACTTCTTTTACAGATTTCCTCAGATTTAGAAAATATCACTGTGGCTTTGAGCTTTTCAACGATTTAATTCATAAAGCTCAGCTTTTTCCCCCCCCGAGAGTCAAAATTGTAAATAAACATGATTATCTGAGTTCTGGGCAAAACGTGCAGATGAATAGATTTTTGTCGAGAACCCAACTATTTTTTTTTAATCCAGTGGAGTCTGTAGCAGAATATCGTTATGTATTCACATACTGACCTTCGTCTGCAGACTTTAAGTTGACAGGATCAATTCCACTGCAGTGTCTCATCTTTTATGACCCACAACGGAAAATATGACATCCAGTGTTCAATATACCACTAATAATCCTTAGAAAATGGAAAGCTAATCTGGGTTTTTTTTAATTGCATAAAATTAGTTTTTTTCATTTAAAAAATATATATATTTCTCTGATGAATAATTTGAAAAAATTGTTTCTAAAAACTACAGAAAGTGGGCGATCGCCTTCTTCAGATTGCTTGTTTTGACGGATCAACAACAAAACCCACCAAATTTTAATTTTGTTGTATAACCATCAAACTTGAACAGCTGTAACCAATAAATGTTTGTTATTTTTGCATAATAACCTTCAGTCCAGCCACTCATTTAAGCTTTAACATGATAGATATTTGTTTCCGATTGTGTTGAATCATTTTCCTTATAAGTGTTTCCTCCCATAATTTCAAACTTGATGCAATATTCGAATAAATTTTAAAAAAAAAAAGATCATTTCTGCATTGCATTGTTTTTAATCTCATAAACACAGGTGTTTCCATTCCATGCAGAAGGTGAGTCACGCTTCACTCTTTGCTTTGCATGACCTCTTTTGACCAGAGAAGACCTTTCATGCAGGCAACATAGACAAGCGACATCACGCCAGCAGATATGACAGCAGACGGTCTGTTCTTGTTGAAACAAACACCGTATATTTATATATTTATATATACATATTATTTCCTTTCAGCAAATATTTGGCAGGAAGCCTAAAAGGTGTTGTTGTAGCTGACTCTGCAGGCACTGGTGGGATAACGTGACTATTTTAAATGCCTGCTAATCCACAGTAATCTGGCTACTTGGCCGCAGTTAACTCAATCCTGGGACCAACAAACCCCTCCTGCGTGCACACAAGAAATAGACGGAGGCCTAACGTTGAATGTTGCATTTGCTGGATTGGGTTTTTCATGGCCCGTGGATGTGGCGTTACGTTTAGTAATCGTGTCACACAGACTTCAACTTCTCCACCACCTTTTTTATTCGCCGTCTGTCCTTGTCTAGACTGCCAGAAGGTCAGAAATAAGCAATTGCATTGAGAGGAGGAAGGAGGAGGGGGGGTGGGGGGGGGACTTGACATCTAAAAAAAACAAAAAACAGGCCACATTAAATTATACAGAACTCGCGTCTACGTGGGTCCGTTTACGACTTTGGGCTCAGTGGTCGTCCGTAGCAACCGCCGGAGCAACAAAAGGCAGGAGAAAATCCTCAGAAATTAATCCGCAGATGAGTCGTCAGGCGCGGCACTAAAAGCTAAACGAGCCGGCCTCACGCGGTCAGCAGGTGCGTCTGCTGATTGCAGTCGAGCGCATCACGCGCAATTAATTACCAATTAGCGGGAGCACTGTTTTCGACACGTGAACAACGCTCAATGACAATTTAATGTTTAACCGCGAGTGTGGTGGTGGTGGTGGGGGGAGAGGGAAAAAAAAGAAAGAAGAAGAAGAAAGAAAATGTCTCGCGTCTAGCCTGTTAAACGTGCGCGAAATAAAATAGACCCTTGAAAAAAGTTGTGTGATTTCCAGCAGCGACGAGCCCAGTCCCCCGGGTGTCTGTTGCGTTAGTACTCACGCTGCCTGCATTGCGTGGCTCCATGGTGCTGGGGAATCCTTCCTGGCTTCTCTCTCATTCCGTCTCTCCCACAAAATAAGAAAATCCCCGGAAAAATAAAGATGGGTGGGGAGGCGGCGGCGGGGGTGGAGGTGGTAGAGAGAGGGAGGTGGGGGGGGGGGGGAGACACCCAGAGAGCGACACTCAGCCGTCCGTGGCCGCCACACACTTCAGCCTCAAAACAGCCCGTTAACTTGGACGACAGCCAACCGCTGAGGGCTCCGGTTTCCGTACGCACATCTCTGCCGAGTGTCCAGCAATGCCTGCTGCCTCCGGCAGCCGCATTCCCCCATCATCCACAGCGGTTCACTGCCGGGCCGCGACGGAAACAGCCGAGCTCTCCGCGCTGTCTCACCTCGGCGCACCTGCTCTGGCACCCGCGAGTGCGCGGGCACGCCGCCCCCTGGCGGACACCCGCGGCACATGCACGACAGAGGAGGCAGCGCGATCACGGGGAGCCAAATAGTTCATGTTTAATAAATAAAATCATGAAATAAATGTGTTTTTTATATAAGTAAACACAATACAAGCAGTTTGAAAATGCAATTGTGAAGCAGTGCAATGAGATAATTATTGTAAAATGTAAATGTAATCGTTTTTATTCTGAAATGTTAAAGATAAAAAACAATAACCTGAGTTTATGGAGCTTACTTTTTTCCAAATGTCTTGATTTTACGCCTAGATTTTGTCTGCAATTATTATGATTACTTATATGATAATGTAAGTAATGTTACAGAAAATTATTAAACACATTAAAAACATCACATAGTAACAAAAAGTATTCAGATTAATGTGAAGTAATCGCTCTATATTTAATTAGGACCTACTTTTGTTTATTTATATAATTTTCAGTACAACCATATATGGAATAGACAGTTTATATAATGTATATACAATTTAGGGTATTTACATTTCACTGTTTCATTCAATCACTGTAAATGTTCAAGAATGACTACCTTAAATTATAGATCTCATTCTCTGTGTTGTTGTGGTTTTATATTAATCACAGTAATTTGTTTTAACGTTCACCTTTGTCTTCTGTCTGATTTAATTCACTGTTCTTGACAGGAAAGTTTGGTTCATACAAAATAAGCTGAAAAGGAGTTAAAACGTACAAAGATCATACTGTCAATAGGGCATAAATGCAAATAGCGTTGTTTTTTCCTTATATGTATTATTATTATTATATTTCATTGTATGATATGAACTAGAATAAACAAATTCTGTGGAGGGAAACATTATTTTTCCAAAGAGTTACAAAATGTTGAATACAAGAATATACTGCATGAAAAGGCTTTTTTATTACAAGAGAAATAGAAAAGATAAAAGCATAGTTGGCATCATATAGGCTTATCACAGCACAAAAGCACCACAGACACACACGCACACACACACACACACAAAAAAAAAAAAGAAAACTGGAGAGAGAAAGAATATGAGATAATATACTCCGTCTCGTACAACCATAAAGAAAACACCAGCAGCACTGAGAACACAGTCAGCAGCTCCACAATCACAGAGCGTCTATAAACAATGTACAGAGGGTCCATGAAGGCTTCATGGAGAGCTTACAAAACTCTATACAAAGTCAGGTGGGCGTTGTATGTCTGAATGGGACAGATATTAAATTCAAGACAAGACAAACAAACGTCAAATCCTCAAATACTTCATCTCAGCGTCACCAAACTTGCCTGCAGAGCAAGTCGAAAATACTGGCTATAATAGGCTCTAATACCCAGGAGTACTCCAAAACAGCTCAACGCTCAATCATTTGGTGTTTCTCAGAGGCTCAAGTAAACACTGAGAGTACAAGTACTAAAAGGTACTCTTATATTTGAGAGTATATGTGACAAATGTCATTCCAAACTAAGATATCCACAGTGTGACAAATGTAATTCCCAGTCCATTGTGACAATACATTTGCTCTGACATTAAACGATCACTCCCTAATGATTAAAAGAACTAAAGGGGAAAACAATAACCACAGAGATTTGTGTTACTTCCAGGTTATCTTCAACACAACGTGTTTTTTTGTTGGTCAGGTGTCTCAAAAAGTAATTCATAGGGTTCTTTTGAATTGATGTTTTTTGTTCGTCACTAATAATTCTCTTGAACTCTACAGTTTAATGATGCATTCATATGCTCGGTGGTGAGTTTTAACTGCACAAAAATCTTTGTAATATTGAGGAATGAACATTATGAAGTTTTGCAATGAAAGTATAGTTGAGACGACCCTTTCAGGGGCAGTTAAGCAGCAGAGGACACAGTTCCTGCACAGCTGCTCCTTTGTTAAAAATGTGCAGATTTGTTCTATAATCCTTTGATAACATTGGCAAAGTTTGACTATTTAAAGAATAAATGATCCAAAGAAATATCTTTAACATTGTAAGATATGGTAATTTTGGCCTTCCACATTTTTTTTTCAAGAGCTCCTGCTTAAAATTTGTGTTTTTCACTGGATTTTCAAAGCAACTTTAAAGGGCTGGTCATTTAAAGTTCTTTATCTAAGACTAATCCTGCTGCTGTCATATCCTTTGTGTCTGTATGACAATGTATATCTGCCTTAAAGCTTTGTCCTGTTTGGTCGCTTCATAAATATTACCCATGTGTGCAGCTTGCAGAAAACATTTCTGCCCTACGTGGGCAGCAGCCGAAACAGCCGGAGCAGCTTTAGCGGACCTTGAATGTGGCTTCACAGGCTTTTTCAGCCCAAATAATCAAAGTCCTGAGAGACAAACAGCAGCGAAAATATGTTGAACAGGAGCAGAGTTTTTTTTTTTTAAGTTCTTTTACACCTTTATATGCTAGACTGCATGACCTCTTGGTCCTCTGGCCGCATTGATCCCACCATACGAGCTCGTCCAATACACCGTGTGCAACCACATACAGCTTAACACTAAGAGTACATACATGTTTCAAATATACTTTTGATGTGTTCAAGGTACATGCGTGCACGTGTAAACATAGACTCAGCCGATTACAGGCTTTGGATTCATGGAGTCTGATAGTATACATACAAACACACAAGCATACACACACACACACACACACACACACACACCACACACACAAACACACACACCTGAGATGCCTTAATATTGGGCCAGATTGTTCAACAATACTATAGCTTCAGTTTCCTTTCAAGTGTGAGAAGTATATGGTAGTAGTGTGCTATCAGGTACGGCAGTAAGTCTTGTGGCAGTGCTAAATTCAACAGTGGTTTCCCCTTCTGAGGTTCAACCATGTGGCGTTTACAAACTCTATCAAACGGTCCCATTCATTAAGTTGTAAATGGTGAAGATAATCACACTTAAAGAACAGTAGAAGAAAAATAAAGATGAAGTCTATACATAAATTGTACGTCATTAATAAATATATACTTTATAAATCGTACTGATGACATCGTCACTTACTAAACCTATAATCGACAACAGTAAACTATTAGGAGTCAATAATTATGCTTGATAATCTACTGTGTAGAGAGCCTGGTGAATGTGGAAGCACACAAGTGAAGTCCATGAAGATCTGTATGTTCAAAAAAATAAAACAAATATTCCACAATCATGTTTGATTTGGAAATTTGAGTAAATCACTGACTGAAGCAAATGATGTTAAACCATACAGTGTACTAGCAGATAGCACGACTAGAAGAACACAGCAGTAATAATACTATTTAGTAGTAAATTACTGATGTTGGTAAATATAATGAAACCAAAACTAGTTGATGACGATAATAATACTTTAAATAATGTCCTGAAACTAATTACGATAGTCGAGTCAGCTGATTGTAAACATTGTCGTCCTCCTGACAATAAGACAATGCCTTCAATTCAGCTTCTGAACACTGAATCTGGACGTGCACCACACAGAGAGAGATCTCCATAAATAGTAATTCAACCCCTGATCTTTGGAATGAAACCAAAGTTCCTTAAAAAATTAACTTAAGATAGAACTAAACCAGACTTTTAAAAATAAAAATAAAAATTAAAAAAAAGCTGTGTCCTGATTCACGGGATGCCTCCTTTGAAGTTCAGAGTTTTTACAACAAGCTGAAACAAGAGGAAAACATTTTTTCCAGTAGCCTCCACAGTGTCCTACAATCCGATGGTGTCCTGCAACGGTGCGTTCAATGTCCTCATCAACTCACAAATGATATGAATATTAAAGATACATTTAATTGTTATGGATAAATCTCCCATTCCACTCGTCCACTGTTTAATGTGAACCATCAGATATTGATAACCCTGCCTGAGTTTGACTCTTGGTTCCTTATCCACGCTCGCAGCAGAGAGATGTTGGTCGAACAAACTGTCCACGAATGAAATATCTCACGACAACAAGTGGATGGTTTGCCATTAAATTGGCCAAAGGGTCAACATCACACCTCACACCAGTTTTCATTGTGAGCATGCTAGGATGCTAACATTAGCTCAAAAGCCCACCCTTTTTTGCTTTACGAGTTGACGAGGATCACCTAAATGCACCGTTAGTTTTTGTCAGTGCGACACTTCGCTGTGTGTTTTGGGGGAGGAGGTTCAGCCAACTCGATCTCTCCAAAGGAAGCTGCCTATGAATTGGGACACAGCTCGCATCGTCCCCTTGAAGTTGCTCAAACACAGGAGTAACTCTCTTGAGGTCAGCCCTGATGTCATCTGGATGTCTGGACCTGATTGGGTGGCTGGGCATAAAGGTACTTCCAGATGGCGTAGTAGTGTACGGACGCTCCCATAGCTACGAACAGGTGCCAAATGGCATGAGCGAATGGGACGATGCCATCGCTTTTAAAAAAGACCATCCCCAGACAGTAGCAGGCTCCGCCCACCAGCAGCTCACACAACCCCGACTGCTCCGGCTGCAAAGAAGCAGACATCTTATTACGTTTTCAGATTTTAATACATGACAATGAGGACATGAATTCAATTTAAAAAAAATGAAAGACTGTAAGTGAGACTCAATGCTCACCATTGAGAGGATGACCAGAGCAGGAAAAACTCCCATCACGGTGTAGCAGATCAACTCCGTGATCTTGTACCTGACACAAAGAGGAATAATTCAGCTTGGAAAAATCAGTCTTAACTCTTAATTCTCAACTCAATGTCCCACTTACTGGCTATTTCTGAGTCTTCAACTCTCACAAGACCTAAACACAGAACTTCTGTCAAGCGATAACAAGAGGTCAATAAGCCCCGTCTCTCACAACCATGGTGTTGACAGTGACTTTAGCAGTCAGCTAACAAAAATATACGATATATTTTGACATATCTGTTGTATGTGTTCGAGAAGGTCTTTTGTCCCGGCAGCAGTTTGATTTTTTTAATGAACACCTTTAGTTGTGGTTTTTAGAGTTAAATTGAGCATCTTTTCATGTTGGTTATGTATCTTGTTTCATATGGCATTTTCTGGTGTTCTTGTAATGTGTTTTTTGTCTGTCGTTGTCTATGGTGACAAATGAGTTTCCCCACTGGGGATAAATAGTTAGTTAGTTAGTTAGTTAGTTAGTTGTCTGTCTGTCGTACTTTGTCTTGTTTCCTGTGTCTCCTGATTGTTTTGTTCCCTTCACCTGCCCTCAGCCACTCCTGTGTGTCCCCTGATTGTTTGATGATCTACCCCTGTGTTTCCCCTCTCTTACGTTTAGCTCGGTGCGTTCCCTTGTCCCCTGTCAGGTCGTCGTTTGTCGCTGTTTACCTGTGTGAGTGTTTCGGTTTCTGTAAACGCCAGTGAAGTGCCCTTTGGTTTTTTGCTGAACCCTGCCTCCTGTCTTCCTCTGCACCTGAGTCTCCACCTCACCACACACGGTCGTGACAATATATTGTAGTTGTCAAACAGAAGATTTTAAAAGCTTTGTATTATTAGTTTAACAAGGCTTGCTCAGGTAGAGTAGCCAAGGAAACATGGACTGATGATCTCATGAGGAACAAAGAGACGGACGTGGATATTGGTGTGTGAACTTGTCCACTGATGCGTTTAGGTACAGCCTCAAGTTACCTCACAAACATCCGAATCATTTTCACACACAGAATATAAATATCATGCAGTTGTAAAGCTCAAATAAAACCAGTAAGTGGACCTTTGAGTTGAGGTCGATACGTCACACGAGAGTGACATTGATTAGACGGACAAAGAGAGAGACGGTCCGACATTGATGAAAGTCAACGGATGAACGTATGAACTGACCTCTCGTGGAAGAAGAAGACGTAGGTGGTTCCAAAAGAGGCCATGACCCAAACCAGCCAGCGCATGTGACACCCCCAGGGGCCCAGCTCCCGCAGGTTCAGCCTGTTGAGGCGCGGAACGGGTGACACATGACTACAAGCGCGATACGTAAAACATCTGCACGTGCACATGTAGACAAAACAGGCCAGTTAGTTTACCAAGGCGCGTAGGAGGCCGCAATGAAGAAATAGATCACCATCCTGTCACACATGTGGAAACAGTGCTCCACAGACCTGGAGAGAGAGACCAAACAGCCTCATGACAACTGAGTGACACTGTTTATACATGTAGCATCAGTGTGTTTTCATTCTCAAAAAGCAAAGCTGGAGTACGGGGGATACACATATGTGTCCTGGTGTGTGTCTGTTCAGTGTCCTCTTACATTTACTTTTTAAAACCATGAATACAATCCAGTCCAAGTATTGTGTGTGTTTTCTGAGTGTGTTTTTGTACCGCAGATGGCTCTTCTTCCAGGCCACAGTGTGGAAGAGGGTGGAGATGATGAAGAGCGAGCTGAGTCCCGCCCCGTACACCCAGGCCGACAGCCGCTCCCATTGGTCCTCCGACTGGAAGTGCAACACGGAGCTGCCCAGCAGGCTGGGGATTATCCATAACTAAATGAATGAATCACATAAATGAAACATGAGACAGACAGACGGATAAACACACAGGATGCAACTGAAATAGTGTGCATTAGTGTATCTTTAGAGAGAAATCACCTAGCGTTTACTGTTATGTAATAATGCACGATTCTTTTCACTGAGTGTGTCATCTGGACAGGGGTTAATGATTACTTTCTGTGGTCTGTGTGTGTGTGTGTGTGTGTGTGTGTGTGTGTGCCTTCACCGCATGCGTGGCACAGTTGGCAGCATGCTCATATTCTGTGGGCTGGTATCTCTTGTTAGGAGGAACACGGTTGTTCATAAACCTGGAATCATAAGAAAAGGACCAGGATCAAGTTGACACATCTTCATTAAAAATGTTTAATATCTCAACTGAACTCTACAACGAGATATTAGCTGTGCCAACATGCAACAAGGAGCCACTCTCTACACCCTGACACAGCTGAAAGTAATAAAGCAAATACATTGAAATAAACACAAGAACAGTATCCATTTGTGTCCCTAAAAGCAGAATTGGAGGGGATCACATTGGCAGGAATAAATGTTCTTTTCATGCCCTAAAACCTTTAGGATTTCTTTAGTTTTGTTTACTTATTTGGGACCAAGTACGCACTACAATCCTTTTATATAATGTGCAACCAAGTAAAAAGGACATGTATTTTTTATGAAGACCCGAGACGATAACACGAGCGCGAAGCAGCCGGAGCTCACGACCACGAGGACGCTGATGTTGTGATTCTAAACTGTAGCATCTTTAATATTTGTATCCATTTGTATCCATTTGTATCCATTTCAGAAACTCCGCCCCCCCCCCCACCCTTTCTCTGCCCCCCCCCTCCCTCCTCCCATCCTGTTCGTTTGCTTAGCAACGCTTAGATCCTGCTTCAACTTGTTGCCATGACTGCAGTTGCCTGGCAACAGCGGGTAACCACGGACCGACTGAACCGACGGACGGTTTTGTCCTGATGATCTCTTTCATAAACAATTCACATGTACAGATACGCCTGCATGTCCACACACACACACACACACGCACACACACACACACACGCACACACACACACACACACACACAGATATATATATATACATATATATCTGAGATATAAAATCCCTTTGAACAGACACCCAAACAAACAGAGAAACGGCTCAGGAGGTAGCCACCCCGCCAGTGATGTCACTGTTGTCATGGAAACCACCGAGCAGGGATTGTCTTTTTTTTTTTCTTCTTTTTTTTCTTTCTTCCCACACCAGAAAACTCCTCGTTCCTTTTCATCTTTCCTTCGCTCATCTCTCCCATCTTCCTCTCTCGCTCCCTGACCGAGTCGCCTCTCTGCTTCCCCGCGATTAAATTAACATGCGGGAAAATCAAATGGACAAAGACGTCCATGCAGACACGCACACACAAACACACACACGCACGCACACGCACGCACACACAAACCACAACCCCTCCCTACTTTTATGCTGCATCTTGCAGAGATAGATTTCATAAGAGACCTAGATATAGCAATGTCTCCATCTCATTCTAACACTGACACACATGCACACGCACGTGTGCGCACATGCATGCACACACACACACACACACACACACACACACACATACACACACACACATTTACACATTATTCTAAGATTGGTGCGACTCAAAATAAGAAACAGGAAGTCTTCAAAGGGAATACCACTCAAATTAAAAATTCATATATATATATATATATATATATATATATATATATATATATATATATATATATATATATATATATATATATATATATATTTAATTTTGGAGCGGGACAATCAGTTCTTTCTTTTGAACTGTGAGATGTTTCAGCCAAAGAACGCCTCACAGCGTCATCCATACAGATACATATACAACAAACATATCACATCCATTAAGTTATGAGTCATCTTCTCAGGGAAAAAGATCAAACGCTGCCTTCACAACCTCACAAGCGCTTCAGACCAAGTGGAGGGATATCACGCTCAGATCTGTCCACCTCACATTTCTGTGTTGTTGTGCAACAGTGTGAAACGGTAGAACATGATGTTCTCCTCCTACGCGTCAGCCGTTTCAAACCTTCTTAAATCGCTGATCGGGAGGTAAAACTGGAGGAGGAGGAGGATGAAAACAGCAATCCAGCTGACATGTAAAGAAAATGGTTGAAACAAACAGGCCTCGTGTTTCCTCCTGCATTGTGCTCCTTGAGCAGCTAGTTTCAGAGTGACAGGAACTCTTTTCAGAGTTATTAATATGAAGTGACCCAGCCCAGGAAAGAAAAAAACACACACGGTCCTGTCCCAAATAAAAGGCTCCCTCGCTCTGCATCCAACGCAAAGTCGTCTCTTTGGTGTGTGTGCGTGCATGTGTGTTTGTGTGTGTGTGTGTGTGTGTCTGTGCCAAGCCCAGCAGGCTTGGCCGGGTCATTAATGACTTTATCAAGCTGGCTGATAATTACCAGGCCAGAGGCCAAGGCAGAGCGACACAGTCAGTGGACAGAGAGGAGCAGCGCTGCGGAAACCTCACGAGAACTCTTCTCGTGTGCGACAGCAGGACGGACAGGAGGAGCGCTCTCGTTGTCTCATCGAGCCGCGAAGAAACAAAAACCTCCGTCCACTTAACGGTGAAGATGAATTCATCTCACAGCCTGGTCTTTGGTCGAGCTCGTTTATTAAGTGTGTACCTGGCTTAAAAAAGGGAAACGGTGAGGTAGAGAACTTCCAGTAGAGCTGAAACAATTAGTTCAATAATTGATTAGTCCACGGATGAAGGAAATTAGTCGACGACTGTTTTAATAATGAATTAATCGTTTAAGTCACTGGCAGGGGTGTCATAGTGTCTGGTTTATGCTCCTCAAATGTTTTATTAGAGCTGCAAGTCACTATGAATTAAATATGTTTGGGTTCACCTTGTGCTGTGGGATGTTGTGACAGCCATGTTTCATTATTTGACATTAATTTGTTCAAGAAAAAATATGAATCTTGGAATAGTTGTTTTTGTTTATTCTAGTGGACGTTGCATATTTTGGTATACAAAATAAAATAATTTCACTGTGGTTTAATCTGCGAGTGTTTTTTTTTTTGGTATATTAATGAGACCAAAGCATTTATATATTTTAAAGGCTTGATCAACACAGATTATTTGCAGTGATTCCTTGATTAAACTGTAACGATTAATCAGCTATGAACATATTTTTTGTAATTTTTCTAGTGTAAAACTGTGAATGAGGGAAAACGTAGTATTAAACATAACTGTGACAAGCAACTTTAAGAATAATAGTTATGGCGAGTGTGTACTTGTGCAGGATACATCATAACAGTGACATATAGTCTCCAACACAACATGACAAAACAGTTTTTATCACAGCTAATTATGAGTATGAGCTGAGGAGCGTTGACTTGTGGTGAACACACACGTTTGTGTTTCAAAAGGCTCATCAATGTGGTTTGCTCTAGAGTTTTGATAAGCACATTTTTCAAGAAAGAACACTACTAACAACCTGATTTCAGCTTATTAGATATGATTATTTTCTTCATTTTGTATCCGTGTTAACTGAACATGACATTGTAATACGTCACCATGAGCTCTAGGAATCTGTGATGGACATTGTCTACGATTGTTCTGATATTTTTACCCACCAAACATTTGATTAATGGAGAAAACAATCCGCACATTAACTGGTCGTGAAAATAGTTGTCAGTTGCAGGCCTGGTCTGCTCTGGTTGACCTCTTTGTAAACCACAACCATGAAAACATGGACCCAGACCCTCATGTAAGTCCACATATCAGAGAGGATGGGCGTGTGTGTGGCCTGGTGTGTGTGTGTGTGTGTGTGTGTGTGTGTGTTTTCAAGAAAGACTGTGCACACACATAAAGGGGAAAAAGACAGAGGAGACAACGAGATGATGAGGAGGAAGAGGGATGTGGCAGGTGTGTGTGTGTGTGTGTGTGTGTGTGTACTAATAATGATGCTCGTCAGGAAAACACACCCCGAGCTGCACGATGATCACATCACTATATGTCGAAATGTAAGCGTTTGTTTTATTTTTCATTATTGCATTTTTTTTTTCTAAACAGCTCGTTCCCAAACCCTTCATCCTCTCCATCCTCATCCTCTATCAAGTGGTAGCAAATATGATTCACATTTCTCCTCATACTTTGTATCATCAGCCGGATAACACCACCACAACAACAACAACAATAAAACAACATGACTTCACCTACCTTATAAGATTCATTTACAGTGGAAATAAGCAACAGTTGCCAGCAGACAGACAGTGTGGCTAAAGCCTGAATCCCTCTGAGCGACGAGCCGCCGATCACTTCCGATCCGGTCGCAGCGGGCAGGTCTAATGTAACGTAACGAGCATGGCCGTTTCACCGGGGAGGAGGAAGAGGAGGAAGAGGAGGAGGAGGAGGACGTCGTCCTGAATCCTCATCTCAAGCGGCACCGGGAGACGGATGCATCCCGACCCAGCTGCCTCCAGAGGCTCCAGTCCGGAAGTGTGGGCGTCGGGGATGGTCTCTCTCTCTCTCTCTCTCTCTCTCTCTCTCTCTCTCTCTCTCTCTCGGAGAGGACAGCCGCTTTCCCCCTGCACAAAGTGGTGATGGTGATGTTGGTGGTCTCTTCCTCTCCACCTCTCTCTCTCTCTCTCTCTCTCTCTCTCTCTCTCTCTCTCTCTCTCTCTCTCTGTTGGAGCTCCAGCCGCTGGATCACCTCATCACGACTCGGTGAGGTGGGTTGTTTCTCATCACTGAAGGCTGCCACATCTTCTTTTTTTTCTCTCTCAGGGATCCCGATTCATGGCTGAGGAGATGCACCGTTGTGTGTTATTGCGCGTGCGGTTCCCGGCTCTGCCTCCAGGGGGCGATGCAGGACGCGGAGTTTGGGCGCTTGATGATATAATATGATGAGGATTGTTGTTTTTTTGTCTGCGTTGTGTTGTATTGTGTTCAGTTTAGGGAGACACACGAGTTGGAGGGACACGGGTCAATTATTAAATAACACTGGTGAGCGAAAGAGTTGATCGACATGATGTCATAGTGACGTCATCTGGATTATTGATTAATGATTGGGGGGGAGCAAACTGGAGAAGGGCGTGGCTTTTGTTCTGGATTTTAGAATTTTGCACAAAATGTACCTTTCTAATGATCTCATCGCTATATTTACGGATGTTGATATTTCTTGTTGGGCCCACCCTTTGTTCCTCTTTTGTTCATATCTCACTTTAAAAGCTCACTTTTTTTTTGAAGCTACTAATTCTGTTTATGGGAAAGCTGGGTTGTTTGGCACAGTGTCTACGTTCAAAGTCAGCCACACCTTTACTTTCAACCTCAAAGTGCAGACTTTCTGACTATTATAGTTACATTTTATTCACAGTTTTGAAATCTACAGTGTGGATGTACATTGTTGGCTCTTTTGTTAGTTTTCTTCTTTCATACTGTTTTTATGCCACACAACTAACAATTACCTGTTTGACAAGCCACCAGAAGAGCCTTTGTATCATTTCACTCATTAAACTACGCCGTAGTAATGTTAAATCCCTTTACTATTTTTTATTTTGACAAATTAAAAAGACTCAACAAAATATCAAAACCACCCATGTGTACTTTTTTTGTGTCAATACAGAATAAAAACTCTTCTTCAGGTTGACAAAACTACATGTACTGAGCTTTTGACCCGTTCAAACGCTCCGGATGAAGACCATGTGATCTGTTCAAGCTTCACGATGATGAGCATCTCTGAAGTAAGTGGCCCCTGAGTTGGTTTCTGCTGTTTCTCAGAAGAATGAGCTTCCTCGTGCTGTTAAAACCTCCAGATTCCCGAAAAACAATAACATGTGACCTGTAATGAACCACGCATTATTGAGCACTTTAACAGCTTTATTAAATGCATATTATGACCAGCATAAGCTTTTAACACATACTGTAGCCTTTCATCATGATTAATATAAAATTCCAGCTTTAAGCATATAGTTATCTAACTCATCAAGTACCATCTGCAGACCTGCGGCCAGTAATTCTGTATACGATGTTAAGTTTAACAAGCTCAGCAAAGAGCTTCAGAGGGATTACAAAAACACTGTTTGAACCGAGTCTGGTCGTTTCACTTGTATAGAAAATACCTGATTAAAATAAGGCCAAGAAGCTTTGTGTAATAAGGCAGCAGTTTTCCTTCATGTCTCCAGAAGCTAATATACGTCCGGCGGAGTGATGTAAACTTCCCTTCAGACTATCTTCAAATCCTTCATCGCAGACTCCAGAGACTGGGAAAAAAAGGGGGGACATATATTATTATAATATCTTGGAAAACATCATGTCAGCAGGATACGAATAGGGCTGGGTATCATTTAAAAGTCAAGACACTAGTGCTCTGAAGGTAATACTGATACCAATAGAGGGCTTCATTTTATACCTTTTACTTAATTCGATACCCATCATGTGAATTGAAGCATTCAGCTGGATAAAATGCCATCGCCGCCGAATGTATGTTTATCAGACACCACAGGATGTACTTTCAAATATTTATTGGCATTTCAGCACCCGGAACTCCATGAAATACACTGCGCTTGATTTAAAAAAATGATTGAATGCATTTATCGTTTGACTGGAGAAGTTTTAATACTTGATAGTACAGTACTGGGTTATTTTGGTCGATACCTTCAGAGGTATTGAGTTCCAATACGCAGCCCATAGAAGATATGGCAGAAATAACATTTGAGCACATCAGTGTATTCTTGTGTAATCTGTGCAATGTGTAAGTGTGTGCGTGTGCATTACCTTAACATCCCAGATACACAGTCCTCCATCCATGCCGGTGGTGCAGAACTTGGTGCACTTGTTTCGTCCTCCTTCCAGCACTGAGATTTCACTGTAATATAGTTTGAAACAAGTCAAACTCTGTTAAACAAGCGTTCTTTTTTGATGATGATGATGATGATGATGATGAACGATCGGCCCTTTAAATACACATTTTTTGGTATATTTTCTCCCCCTCACCTGATGCTGTTCTTGTGCAGGGTGTTCAGGTCCTTCTCGGTGCTCTGGCTCTCTGAGGCCCGGCGGTCCAGGTTCTGGAAACGCTCCCTGGCACTGATGCCCTTCTGGGCCGCCTGCTTGGGAACGTCCAGCTTGCCCCCAAATGTCAGGCTGGTTTTGGCACCGTCGTACACAAACAGCACCGGGTAACAGTCGTGGCCCTGGAGGAACAGACACACACGAGGAAGGACTGAACAATGTGGATAGAACATGAAGCTCAAAGCCCTAATGTGGAGAATCTCTCAAAGTATTTTGGGTGAATCGGCGGCATACATTTCTTTCAAGGTGTGTGCATCTGGGAGAATTTTAAAGCACCACTGTGAGGCGCTAAAGTGAAGCTTTAAAGTAAGACTATCTAACTTTTGAAAGAAGAAGAAATAACTCATTCTTCACAAGCAATAAAATGCACCGTTGCTTGATTCAATACCATCAGGAGCAAAGCAAAGCATCCGCAAAGGCTGTGAAGCACCGAGAACTGTGCTGCCAAGCAAAGAGTGCTTCAGCGCTCCTGGAATGAAATCATCCTCCTTCTATGTAAATTAGCCTCATTGCAAAACCAATCAAATTCACGAAGATCAGCACGACTATTGAAATATAGAACAAATCTATGTCTTCGGAGAGTTAGAGGTCAGTAGAGCATATTCATACTGAGAGACGGGGATATTAACTTAAATAAATAATATTCTCTCTGTCACATTTATAATTCTTTGCCTGAAGTTTTGAGGAATGCCTCTGCACCTCGTTGGTCAGGACCAAGGCTGAATACGTGTACGTTTCTTTATCTGAGCTTCTCTCTCTCGTTCTTTTCAGCTCGGCGAGGTCGGAGTTCCACATTTGCAACTGTGAACCTTATTTATTGCAAAAAAAATCAGAAAGAAAGCTCTCTGTGAATTCATTCTATATTAATTTCATATTTTATTAAGACGGGAGATTCCCCTAAAAACAGCAAAGCCGCCATATTAAAGGTAATATGGAAAAAATGACACTGATTCTGGGTTTATTTGAAGGCTCAGAGCCGAAATGTGTCGGCAGTATAAAGCGCAGGCTCCTCCAATAAGTCAGTTAGTATCACACTTATTTTTTGCATTTGGTTTTCTTGTTTAAATTTCATAAATATCGTCCAGCTCCCAAATCAGACCCACGCAAAACAAGTAAATGTGGATCAAATAAAACATGCTGATTCATATGTTCAGAATAAATGTAAATGTATTGAATACTCACAGCTGCTACTAAGCTGTTCTCCGTGATGAAGGTGACACACAGCAGAGGAAGGGACTCAGAGCTCAGGCTGTTCACCCTGCGGAGTCACGACAAAGGTCAAAAATGCATACAAACTCCCCACACTTACACACAAAGTACGCAGCCCCGCCCTTCTCTTACGTGCCGGTCTTGCCTCCCTCTGCGACAGACACCGTGGAGTCGTGGGAGGTCCAGGCCAGGCGGTTGCCGGAGTGCGAGAAGCAGACGCTGTGCACCCAACCTCCGCCTCCGGTGCGCCCCGCTGCGACTGACCCGCCAGATTCAAACAACATCTCCCCGAACGGCATCTTGCTGCCCCAGGGGGTGGGGCCGGGCTTCTCCTCCACCTCCTTAATGTAGGCGGAAAACACCCTGCGGGGGAGAGGGGTAAGGATGGGAACGGGATGGAAGTGAGAGAGAGAGGAGGAGGCAAAGAGGACGGAAACTATGGTTGTTCAATACAGGGAGGCGCAGACAAATTCGATTTGATATCAATTCTGCTGTGTCTTTATGTTGTAGTTGTGTGCTGTGAAAATCAGCTAAATGCATCCAAAGTGATGACATAATTGTGTGTGTTGATTAGGAATACGGTTGGACTTTAGATTTAGATTAGGCTATGAGTTAGGTGTTTATAGTTCATACTTTACTTTAAGTCTGAGTCCGTTTAAGTTTGTTTATTGAGCCGAAAATCAACTTTTTCTCAGACAGGTTTTACAATCTTTACAGCACAGGATACAAATAAGGAAAATCCCCACAGAAATCAGGACAATAGAAAGGCAATAGTATTAAATGTACTCCCTAAAATGTCCTCACAAGAGTAGTAACCCGTCTGCACAGCTCTTTGGATTCACTCCTACCTGCATTTGAAGTCACAGCATCCAGCAGCCAGCAGGACGTTGTTGGGATGCCAGTCCAGACTGAGGATGGTGGAGCGGATCGGCTTCTTGATGTGCTTGCACACCCACCTTCAAATCACAGCACGGCACGCTCGAAGCGTGTTAGTTCATCACAATCAAATGCAACCTTTTCATGTCAATCAGAGGCAGGAAAACTGTCCTCCTGAGATCCTCACCAGTCGTTTTCCTGCTCAAAGTAGCAGATGGAGATGAGGCGTGAGCCGCTGCCTACGGCGAACTTGTTCTCCTGCGGCGACCACTTGACGCAGCGAGCGGCGCGGTTGATCCTGAGGATGACGAGGGTGGGCTTCCATGCGCCCTCTTTTAGGGTCCACACGTAGGCGTTACGGTCCGCTCCGCAGGTAACTATGCGGTTACTGTCTGTGGCCCAGTCGATACCTGCAGGAGAAAGGTTTGACACGGAAATTTGCTTTCAGGGAACATGAGAAGGTTGAGGACTATTTACATTACATTCATTCGAGAGCTCAAAAATTTGACATCCACATAGGATTGGGTTGAAGAGACACGTTGCAAGTGCTTATTTTTTCTTTTTAAGAAGTGAGATGGAAGATGGGAGGACGAGAGTAGCTCTTTTAAGGTCCACTTTGATGTCTGTATGATAATATGATTTGCTTTTATGAGCACAAAGGCTAAAAACGGAGAAACAGTGAGAAATAGTTTGGCCCATAAAGTAAAAATGTATAATTTTCTGCACTTTTGCACGAATTAAAAGATACAAGATCAAACGTGTTAATTTGTGAGGTTCAGAAACGTCTGGTTGCAAGAATCTGTTCCCTTTGGATGAAGCCACGCTAACGGTTTCCCTCTGTTTTCAGTCTTTGTGCTAAGCTAGGCTAACCAGCTGCTGTGAATGAGGGACGGTTGAAATGTTAACAGACATGTTTCCAAAATGCAAGACAGTCACTGTACATCAATAGTGGACCGAAAAATGTTGCAAATAAAAAAGTGATGAAAGTAAATCACTGCGTCTGTGAGTGTGTGACGGTGTCTCACCTGTCACCTGCCCATTGTGCTCCTTCAGCTCATGGATCCTGGTCCACTTGGTCCCATCCTTCTTGTAGATGTGGACCTCGTGGTTGTTGGGGCACAGGGCGATCTCTGAGGCACGGAAACACATTAAAGTAATGCAGTGAAATGCATATCTACATTCATGCATGCAATGTATAAACAGGACATTCATCAGCGTGAGGCCAAATACACAGAGTGACTGAAGGGAGAGGTTCGCGGGGCCGATCAGTGGAGTGGAACGCCGAGCAGCTGACTTGCTGCATGAGAACAGATGAAAACTAGAGAAATACAGCATGTATCTGCCTGCAGGCAGCACACAGACACATGGTATCTTTAAATAGACAATGTGCAAAGAACTGCAACCTTCCTTCGCGTAACGTCGTGGCAAACCCTGCACATGTTTCAGTCAGCAGATGAGTCAGATGCAGTGTTGGTCTAAAAGCAGCAGTGTGGGTGCTTCAGTGTATTTTCTGCGGTGAGTGTTCAGCCTGCGAGCTGAGAAAACTTTACGTGTTCAGCTTACAAAGTGGAGTGAAACTAGGACCGCGTGGCTCAACCACAGCCGCCGTTTACGTCCGCTTTGCCCAGAAACTAAAGCGCTGATCGAAACAGCCAAATATGGCATTAGTTTCCTGCAGCTAACGGAGAACAAGAGCCTCTCAGAAAAGGCCCCCGGACGCCACCCTTACTGTTACAGGAAACAGGAAATACCTTCTCCCACCTGGGAGCCAATCACAAACCAGTGACTATTACACTATTTGTTCTTTGGCAGCAGACGCTAGTTGAAGCAAAATGTTCCGTGATGTGTGTGACTAAAACGACGCGACTCGGAGACACTGAAATACAAGCCCCGAGAGACCAATCGGAGGTGGCGAGCAGACTTACGGGTACGATCTTTGTTCCAGGCATGGCAGCTAATTGGTTCCAGCAGGAAGCTATGGTACGCCATGGCCAATCAGATGTTAGAAACAGACCAGGAAGGGCTGTGAGGAACCAGCGTCTGGTGAGCCGGGAGATAACGGTCACGTCTAGAAAAACAGAAGTGAGAAGATTCTTGTTCAGCGGAAAAAGCAAAAAGGAAAAGGAAACACACGACAAAGTTACAAACTGTAATTGAATTTACAGAACTATTAGTCACGATGCATTTCTCAAGAGTTGTTTTTGACTATTTGAGGTAAAAGAGAAATAAAAAGAACACACAATCAGCTGATTTTAACCCAGAAAGACACAGTGAAGTTGTCTCATTCAGGCTGGGTTAATGACATCCAGACTTCCAGTGGCATGAGAGGAATGATGCAGGTCGAGGGTAACACACATCCCCAAACAAACCCTGCGCTTTACAGCGAGAGCACACACCCAGGAAATAGAGACAAGCATCTGCATCACAGACATTTTTACAAGCACTACTTCAAAAAGAAAGTTGAGGTAACATCCACGAGTCTGTGCTCGAGTAAGTGTATGTGTGTGTGGCTTTGAGTGCCTGTTGCATTCTTTTAGCTTTTTCCCTGAAAGTGCAATACACTCACAAAGTGTGCGTGTGGGTGTGTGAGTTAGTGCTACTGACATGTCTAAACTCAGTATACTCAGTCAACTGTTAAATATTTTCTAGGCTACTTACCCTGAGGGCTGGACAGAGATGAATGGGTGAGTAGCCGCAGAGATGGAGAGGGAGTGAGAAGAGAGAGAGGCGGAGGAAGGTGACGGATCAAATAAAGATGATGGTGTTCAGCTCGCGGACTCTGGCCAGTCAACGCGAACGCCAACGACAGAGTGAGCTCAGGAAGAGAGAAGCTGAGCTGAAGAGAGGGCGGAGAGGTCAGAGGGGGAAGTGGAGGAGGGTACAGTGAAGCTCAGGAGGGGAGACATACAGGAAGTTTATGCGGGCTCATGCTTGAGGCAGAAAATGGGTGTAACAGTTGAAAAAAAAGGGAGAGAATGGGAGCAAAACGTTTCATTTTCAAGATAAACAAAAGGGCAAAAAGGGGAGAATGGAGGGAGGGGCATGAACACAATGCAATGTTCTACAAAAAGGAGGAAGTAGAAACTGAGGGGGAAGCGAAAAGAAGCGTGAAAGACACGGAAAAGAAGGGGGAGGGACGTATGGTCACTGCATAGAAAAAGAGGAACAAGGAGTAGGGGAGGGATTAAACTGCAGAAGGGGGGAGGAAAGCGTCAGGAGGAAAAAGTTTCTATAGAAAAGAGTTGCTCCCGGTTTTTTTTCCCTTGTGTTTTGAGTTATAATTCCTTAATATAAGCAGTTCAGATATTCAAACTCATGCTTTACCCAAAATATCCCCTCACTTTTCTCATAAAACTTTAAATCAGGCTTGGATATTGTCTTAAAGTTAGATATTTTTACTCTTAACTTTGTCATGGAGTTCCCACAAAGTTAATTCTTTCTTACTACATATTAAGCTGCATTTTATTCACTTTTTGCAAACTTTTCTCTTGAGCATCCATGCAATGTGACCCTGGTAATATATATTTATGTGCATCGGAGAAGAAACACCACTGAAGTTTTGATGGCATAAGTAGGCACAGGCCTAGAGGACAACATGAGTATTGCACTTTGGAGAAAGTAATCCTTAAATGTACCACCTTTACTGTAAATATGAATTCATGTACTGGTGACATTGTCTGCTCCGTTACTTTAAATATAGATTTTGGTGTTTTAGCCTTTTGGATGAATGGCGGCGTCGGTCAGTTGACCACTTTGGTCGAACTAAAATATTTCAACAATTAGGCGGATTGCCGTGAAACGCTGATCACGTTTAAGCCACACACATTTATCTCCCAGCATTTGTCCAATTCGTCACTTTATGACCGAATACCTGCAGATCTAATGACGTCCCACTAGCCTCAGTTAAAGTACTGCTAGTTAGCTAATGTTAGCATGCTAACACTTGACATTAAGAAGGTGAATATTTTATTATTATAATACTTTAACAGTGCACTATGAACCTTCTTACTCACAGATCTCCTGCGCAGAGGATTGTGGGTAAGATTTAGCCAGAAAAGCATGCTGGCCATTTTTTGGCACAGTGCATTAAGAATACTATGGATTGGGACAAACCAAATCCTTTTCTAGCATACTAAATAGTATGTTAGCATGGCTATTGGAACGTGATAGCATTGCCTTTGTGAGCATTCAGAGCACAACTGCAGCCTCACAAAGCCACCAGAATGTCTGCAACCACCTAAACTTATTTAACATGCATTAAAAATAAAACAAAATAAATTAGTGGCTGCTTTGGAGCGTAATAAAATTAACCTGAAACCTTGTGTTAATTAAGTAATAAACGCACAATGAGGTCAATGAAGAAACATGGAATTGTTACATTAACTGCACAAGAACAAATAGGGATGCACATTAAGAACTAAATAACCCTACGACTGCAGATCCACTTAATGTATCTCGTCTGGCAAAGATAAAAGGAAGAGAACAGTCGAGTGAGTTGTGTACTTCAAATTGACTTCATCTTTATTTCATGTCTACCTCATGATCGGTTACATTGAAATCCTCCATCTTGTGTGGTTTTAGTGTAGTAGCTACAGAGCCTAGTGCTGGCCAGCCGTGACTCCGCACCGCTTCTTTCCTTCTCCACCGTCAGATCCTGTACGCCGCTCTCCAGCCAACCAGCAACATGACCTCAGAATATCAATAACCCGGGTCCTGATCTGAACAATGACTTCACCCACTGGAGGAGGTCTACGACACGCCAGCAAGTGAAGCATCACGTCCTCCGTTCTACTAAACATTGACATTCAGAGGTCATGTTGAAGTTGATCTAAAGGTGACATACAGTCTGACTTTTGGATAAAACGCACCTTTTAGTGTTCAACTTTTGGTACATGAGGTTAGAGAACATAAAAACACACATTTCACGTCACGTTTTAATACGTGTCAGAGGACCTGTTCCACTTTGACACCTGGTTAACCTTCATTTAAAAACAAAAAAATAAATCAACAGTGATGTCACACGTCAGCTCAGGGTGTGTGTGTGTGTAGTGTATGCGTGTTTGTGTACTTTAGTGTGTGCATGAGAGTGTTTGCACACACCCATAAGAGTGTGTTGTGGTCTGATCAGTGCTTCAGCAGACACTCGATTAGGTGGTCAGTTGTGTGCGTTACTGGCTGCGTCGCAGGAGCGAAGGGAGGAGGGGAGCAGGGTGGAGGAGGGGAGGGGGAGAAGTGAGGCCTGCTGCGTTTCTTCATTCTTTACAAGATTTCTTCACATGATGCGCAGACCCTGGATAGAAGCTTCTAGACTCTGAGGAGGTAAACACAAACACACAAGAGAGAGTTAGGGCTGAGAGATCGATGCATCTCTGAAGAGGATTGCTGATTTATGTGCGTTTGTACCTTGAAGTCCCAAATGGTCATTGCTCCATCGATGCCTGTGGTGCAGAACTTGCGACAATCCCTTTTGTCTCCTTCATAGATAGACACTTGGCTGAGGACCAGACATTA
The DNA here is from genome assembly GCF_023055335.1 of Clinocottus analis. Taxonomy (NCBI): domain Eukaryota; kingdom Metazoa; phylum Chordata; class Actinopteri; order Perciformes; family Cottidae; genus Clinocottus; species Clinocottus analis. Next base: position 1,741,701 of record NW_027175954.1, on the reverse strand, counting down.
AGACACATAAAGATACTTGAAAAAAAAAAAAAAGGGGTGAATGAGTTGCAATTTAGAAAATCACAATGAAGAGTTTTACCATGATGTCATGTCAATAGTGTGTACTTAAACGGCAACATTAACACAAAGAGATACACATACAAAAAGCATTGCAACGACACAAAGACAGTTAAAAAAAAGAAAGCAAAATCAGCGAAGTTCCCCTTAAATGGAAATGTTTGACATTTTGGGTAATTACTCCGACCAACATAAAATGTACATGTGGAGTCGTTTTTACACTTCAGCTTTTGTAGGGATATAAAAACCGAGATAACAAGGTGTTAATCAGCAAGCTTTAGATGAGCAGGTATGTGGATTGTACAACCTTTGGACAGAGGCATGATCGCTTCAACGAAATTTAGTACAGAAAATGTTTTCTAGTTTGGAAACAGGAAGCTGAACACATAACAGTCATCAGCTCAAGTTACGAACACCAAACAGTTTTCTCGGGATTAGACAAAGTACACAATGTAATGTTTAAATGGACAAATACAGGCTATTCACGGAGGTGTTTGAGCCCATGTGGTTGTGAGCCTGTTCCAATCAATACTTCTTACATAATGCAAAACCTATTGAAGAGGTTAAAATACCTTCAGTGGCCAATCATTTCTGTATTGATGGTAGCTGCATTAAGATAACAGTAATGCAGTCCTATACAGCAGCAATAAATTAATCCTACCATCATGACGGTTACATTATTACAGTTTTGCTGAAACCGTCTTGGAGACTTGAAGTTGTGGTCGGAGACTGTTGTGCCGTTTACTTGTATTATTATATTGTACCGCGAGGTGCATCTAATATGTAGTCGTCACTCTTGAGAAAACGTAACATTCAAAATCCCTTTCGTTTACAGCGACTGTATGTAAACACAGTATAAAGCATTGGGACTCATTTTGACTAAACTTTGAAAACTCGGAAAAACCAACTCTTCAATCGTTGAATAACTTTAACTAAATTACACTTTTGAACCTCTGAAAATAGCTGAACTTCAAATGAAAACTCTCGTGAAGATGTCTTCATATAAAATCCACATCCTGCCCTTCATGGACTCTCGTTACTGTGACTCACGTGATGCTGTTCTGGTGCAGCGTGTCCAGGGCAGTGTTGCGGTCCTCGGTGGTGGCTCTCTTGTCCATGTTCCTGAAGCGCTCCATGGCGGAGATGTTCCTCTGGATACTCTGCTTGGGGAGGTCGAGCTTTGACTCAAAGGTCAGCTGCCCACCATCGTCGCAACGGAACAGCATGGGGCAACAGTCGTGGCCCTGAAGACGCAGACAAAAGATTTACAACGGCATTAGTTACATCTCGTCCTGTATATTTTGGCAGTGGAATTATATAGTAAATGTTTTATTCTTACCGCAGCTACTAGACTGTTCTCTGAAACAAAAATGACGCTGAGGAGAGGAAGGAAGTCCGTCTTCAGCTGTGAGGGACTAAACACACACGAATTAGCACCTTAAGAATCAAATGACGTTTCCTGTATTTTTTAAAATTATACAGGCAGCATATTACAAACAATGATAAAAGTGCCGTGTGCTCTACAGGGCGAGCAGGTTTCCAGGGAGAACATGTTTATTTCTTTGGCATGGTCTCAAGCACCCACCCTTTCCATTCATGTCACCAGCAATTTGTCGACAGCAGCGTGTCATTATGTTAATGGTTGTTTACCGTTATCACCTTTATTACCACTGTTACCATTTTTTTGGTGAAACATTTTATCTCCTTTTCTGCTTTTAGTTGCTGTAAAAACAAACAAATATATACCAGTTCTAAATCAGCGACTTCTCGCATTAGTTGTTGAAATTTCATGGCCTACTTTGTCAATATTTTTAGACTTGTGTTTGTTCAGTAGAAAACTCCCCATGTTATGTTTAATGAGAGAAACCCTCTGGTTACAAGCATAATCAATGGGTAGAAATAAATATACCTGGCAGTCTTGGAGCTGTCCACCACAGTGACAGTGCTGTCATGGCTGACCCAGGCCAAGCGGTTACCAGATGCTGAGAAAGAGACCGAGTGGACCCAACCCCCTCCACCTAACAGACACAAAGTGGATTAAAAAAAAGGCAGGATTGGTAGTGCTCAATGGGTTACTTTTAGTCATTTTAAAAAGGGCTTTTCATTATCCCGTATAAAAGACAAAGATACAGACCCGCTCCTCCAAATTCTGCTAGCACAGCCCCAAATGGCATCTTGCTGCCCCAGGGTGTGGGGCCTGGTTTCTCTTCCACCTCCTTAATGTAGGCTGAGAACACCCTGGAGGCCAGAGAGGGAGGGAGGGGTGGGAGTAGAAGGAAAAAAATAATTAAATAGAGCAGAAAGCCAAAGGGTGAACGAGAGGACGTCGGCGGGTTTTGTAATCATTTATTCTTTATCTCTTGTCGCACAAGACTTCATTGTTAACGGCATTCACCGGCATTTGAAGTCACAGGAGCCAGCAGCCAGCAGGATGTTGTTGGGATGCCAGTCCAGACTGAGGACGGTGGAGCGCACTGGCTTCTTGATGTGCTTGCTCACCCACCTGGAGCATTTGAAAAAAGATAATTTAAAATATGAAAAAAACATAGCACTTTTATCTAACATTTATGTATAAATACAATGATCAAAAATTCTGAGAGACCAAATGTTTCAAATGAGAGATAGGAACAATTTGAGAGTTCAGCTGTTTTACGGTCTGATGTCAACACAACAGATCGAGTTGAGCAAAACAAAATGAAGATTAAAAATCAGTCAGCCCTGATTTGAGAGAGGGAGAGACTGTACGTCTGGAAATACTGAATCAATGAGCAGAGTGAAACCAAAGAGACTGTTGTAGTGCTGAGAAAAGGGAACCTTTCAAGCCTTGGACTGGATCTTTATACAGAACTTTGGCTTCAAACCAAGTGACAACAAACAGGTATACGCTTACTGCCACACCTGCTTCCGGCTACATTCACACCAAATCATGCGTTTCAATGATAACGTGAATGTTCCCATTCATTTGAAAGTGGCTAGTACTTTAGGTTGCGACAGTGGGAAACACAGAGGATGACGAAGAAAAAATAAAAAGCTATGGCAAATTACATAACCGACAACCCTGTATTGAGTACAAAGGCATTCATCGTCATACAGTTGTTTGTCATCATTAAATGGGTCATATAAGCGACACTCGCACACCACAGCACAACCCTGTGCTAATAGTGTGAATGCAGCTTTCTGCAGCTGTGTTCCAAAGTAATACAATGGTAGTTGATTTGGTTAAATGTTTTTTTACAGAAGGACAAAAAATATAATATAACACTGCATTTATAAAAGTGAGAACACACTACACGTATGAATGCAAAAATGACTTGAGTCCTACTACCAATCAAAACAATTTGGCAAAACAATCAGAAACATAAATTTGCCAGTAATCTTGCGTCTATGGTTTTTTTCAATGCAAATATTCTCACCAGTCATTCTCAGACTCAAAGTAGCAGACAGAGATGAGTCGGGCACCGCTTCCAACCGCAAACTTGTTCTCCAGTGGGGACCACTTGACGAAGGTGGCGGCTCGGTTGATCCTGAGGATGACCAGTGTGGGCTTCCATAGCCCTTCCTTCTGGGACCACACGTAGGCATTACGGTCTGCTCCACACGTCACTATACGGTCACTTTTGGGAGCCCAGTCAATACCTACAGGACAACGCAACAAAGAGAGATGCAATGACTTAGTTGACTGTTGCAACAATCATGAAGTCACTTGTGACGTCACATTCCTGAGCTGAAAAAGCGTTTACACACATAGACCATTCAGAGTGTGACCTGTGTGACACAAGCGCTAATGACAGTTCCAGACGCACTTGTTAAATTGTTTGTGGGATTAGTCGTAGAAATACCTGTTATGTGTCCATTGTGCTCCTTCAACTCATGAGTCTTAACCCACTGGTTGCCACTCTTTTTGTAGATGTGGACTTCATGGTTATTTGGACTGATGGCAATTTCTGCAGGAACAGAAAAGCAGGTTAACAGGGTGCAGATAACAAACAAGCTAAACCAGTTTCTGCTTTGTGCCAAATAGCAAACTGGACTACTAGACAAATCCTGAAAATAAACAATGGAACAACAATGTTTTTTGTGGCTGAAGTTGCACTCACACAATCATGCTACTGTCATTTGTTTTTAAACCCATAACAAGTAGCCCACTATCTGAACTGGTGTGTGAGGAACAAGCTGGCGATGGTAGTATTCTCCAAAAAAAAGGGAGGTGGCTGGCATAATAGAGCCTTACGTGTCCTATCGTGGTTCCACGCGTGGCAGGTGATGGGTTCCAACAGAAACTGGTGAAGGGACATCTTGTCTGGGTGTGGTCCTGAAGAAGAAGTCACACAGCGAAACTTAGTTTAGCAACAAGCGCCACAAACTCTGAGCAAACTGAACTCTCCCTCTACTAGCTGTAAAGCCCCAAAGATGGCAGCATATGTAATTAACTCTCAACCGGAACAGCTGTTAACTAAATTGCAACGTTACTATGACGCCGCTGGTTAGCTCGTGCATAATAAACCCAATCAGTCAATCAACGTCAGCTTTATATGACCGAGCTAACCTGAGGTTACCCAGCTAATATTCACCATAATCATTTCCGTGACGTGCTTCTATTAACTGAAGTTGAATTGCTTTGCTCACTACCATCACATTGCTGACAGGGTTTGTCGCCTCGCTCCGTAAATCGTTCACAGTAAAACATTAACTAGCAAGTTATTCAAATAGCTAGCTTCCTGCTCGCCGGTGTGTGACAGGCCCAGGTAGCCAAATGGCTCATTTTAGAGACACATATCGACGTGTTTGCTCCCCAAACGCTCCTCAGACGGCCTCACTTTTCTATAACAGCCTCCGGTTCTTCCCCCACCCCCCTTTGGAGGAGATGCCATTACTTCCGATGACAGCGACACCATTAGCCGTACATTCCGCTGCTAACTTACCTCGTCGGTCCACCCGGTTCTCCGTTAGCCGTCGAGCTAAGTGACGCTAGCGGGGAAAAGGTGAGATCAGGAATGGAGCCGAATTCGCGGACTCTGGTCAGTCGACACGAATTCGTCCAGGGATGTGGAGGGGAATGTCAAGACGGCCGGTAGGATACGACCGGCAGCTAAACTTGGCAGCGAAACCCCGTGGATGCCTGGCTGAAAGCTAGCGTAGCCTCATCATCAGTCCTCGGTTCACGTCGACGTCTCGACGAGTGCGTGAGAGCTCCTCTGGTGGCTTCAAATGGAAACATCCAAAGTGTCCAAAACCGGTTACAAAACACCACCATCTAGTGCATGCTGTGGACAAATACCCCGTGACAGTCAACAGGGAAGTGGCCACGGTTGACCCGCAATGGCAGACTAGTATGAACTGGGATAAGGGAAATGGTCCCTTTATTCCCAACGGAGCCTGAACGTCTCATATTTGCCAATGTAATAAATAACAATATAAAATCAGAAACAGATTTATTGGCCATGTGTGTGCATACATTTCTCACTGCTCGCAACGTACATACACATAAATAGACAAGAAAAAGTGTAGCGTAAATATTATGTTTAGCTACTATGTACAAACTTACAAATTTGTGTATATAAATATGTATATATGAACACAAAAAACACAACACTGACAGTGAAAGTGAGGTAGTAGTGCAAAATGGATAGTGCAGTAGGACTCATTGTTTATTATATCAGATACGGGCCTTAGCCCTCTGGCAACCCATAAATATATACTCTTATTTGCAGGATACACATAACTGCACATCCCGGTCACATTACTTGTGGATCTCAATTCTGCTATGAACTGAGATGGTGCCAGCCACAGGACAAATGAGATTCTTCGTCCCTATTAACCACCTGTTCCTCCCATCCTCTGTGCATTGTGTTCAGTATTCCATAATAATATACTATGTACATCATGCAAGATTAATTTAGCACCACAATATCAAATCACCTTAAAATTGAATTGTGACGCAAAGACTAAAAATCAGACCCTTTTTTCATTATGATCAGAGTTTTACCTGCGTGAATCAAGATGGTGGTTAATTATTTTTTTTTTGCAAATGGGTTTTATAGTCATCTATCACAACACTGAGCTTTATTTCAAATAGGGATCAAAGGTAACCACCAATAATAAAACTGGAAGTCTCGAAGTGAAATGCTGTTTTTATTGTTGTACAAGTAGTGTTTAGGCCACTCCAACACACATACCTTAAATTCTATATTAATAATTTGACAACACGTAAACCTTTTAAAATCAAAGGAAGTAAATAAAATTGTGAAAACTCCAAATTGCAGACAAGCAATATCTGTTTGATGTGCAGAAAAGATAAGTAAGATAGCAATGTAGTGTCATTTTTTAAACACAAACACCTCCAAATCACTTCCACCTTATTTTAAAAGCATGCTGCTATTGCCTTGTGGGTCATAGGTTCTTCAACCAATCAGAAGCTATTTTAATTAGCACTTCTCTGTTGCACCTGGTATACTTAGATGACCTGCTGCTGGCTGCAGACACATTTAGAGTCTCACACTTTTGTACTGTTGTACATCATCAAATTGTTAAATGGAGACTGTAACAAAAGCGGATGAGGCTTATCCTACACCTCCACCATACATCTCACCAGGTAAAATACCCTCTTAACTTATTTGATTTGAAAGGTTTGTAATGAATAGTTTTTAAAGTAAGAAATTACACGCGTGTATTTGTTTTTCCAGATGAAAGTTGCACAGTGCAAGATGAGAGGATCTACCACATGCCTCCACCTTCACCCCCACCCTTCTTTTTTCCCGGAGTTGTTGGCACCACCAGAGTTGACACACCCCAAACAGGTACATGCTCACTTAACATCTGCCTCCATTTTGAATCAATAGTGTAGGCCAGAAGGTCACATTTTCTTTTTTCACAATTCAGCTATGTTCTTCCCCTTTTTAAACTCTGTTATGTTGGGAAGAGTTAATGAAGGAGTGGTGCCTCCATTATTTCTGTTGTATTGTCCTAATGTGAAGAGACTTGTACCAATTTAATTCCACTGGTGGTTTTGCTCATTACATGGAATGCACAAATGTTTCAAATCCAACCTCTCAAACGACATTGATCAGACAATGTTTAGGACTTAGCGTGGTTAAAACGAGAGGAAATCGTTGTAATGGTAAAGTGGCGATCTTGAAGACTTTCATTTTAAATGTCTGTTGGGTAACATTTTTCTATCGCCAAAGCATGTAACGCAATGGCGCTTGAGCCCACTGAAAGTATTTCAATGTTTGCAGTGTTTATAAACAGGATGTCTGCAGCTACATTCTTAAGAAAGAAAATGCTGTACAATTTTCCTCCATTGTATTCTTGCACAAATGGAACAATTATATCAATTCTGGAGAGAAAAAAAAAACATGCCAGTATGGAGGCTGCAAGGCAGACTGCTGAACTGTTAGCACAATTCCTGTGTTGGCTCTCAAATAGAAAATCCACTAGGACTGAAATAAGGATTGTCACTTAAATTCATTTTGAAAATAAACATTCATTTTCAATCCCCATGTCATTTTCTCTAGTGCCGGAGCCCCCTCCATCGTCTCCCATGCTGACATTTGTGAGCTATGACACGGAGCTGTTTTGCTATCCGGCTCTGACAATGTGCCCGTTCTGTAAGGCTCACGTCACCACGCATGTCGTTCACCGAGTCGGGGGGCTCGTGTGGCTCGTGTTTTTTGCGTTTGTGTTATGCGGGTGAGTAGAGACAAATTCTAATACCTAAATCTGGTGTGCCCAATTGACTAGCAATGCTTGATATATAACTTCTGTCTCTCAGGTTCGTGCTTGGGTGCTGCTTGATTCCATTTTTTGTGAACTATTTCAAGGACGCCTATCACACTTGTCCTCTCTGCCATCGGGTCCTCCACATACACAGGAGGACATGCTGTGAATGAGCACAAAGAGGATCAACTGCCAGCAGGTGGATGTGTATGGAAATGCATGCACCAGTCAATCAGGATAACTTAAAATGTATAGATATATGTTTAATAAGGAAAAGATGTTGATTTCTGTCATGTTGAATTTAGAGATGTTTTTAAACTATATTTTAATCATGTTTTGTAACAATGTTATCTAATAAAAATTTTCTGTGGCAGTCTTTTCTCACATTTTCTGTGGTATAAAAGAAGCGCACACAACAGAAAAAGATGCTGGGCACAGGCAGATTGTGTATAACTTGACAAAAAAGAACTTATAGATCCACTCACTATTTTTTTTTTTTCATCTGCTGATAAAGACCAGGTGATGCAGTTGAATGCTGGAAAAAAAAGAAGCTTGTAAGTAGATCATGAGTCAAACTACTTTATGCAAGGAGTATTATCTTTCACCATCGCCCGCTTAGTCCACAGAGCCCGACCTCACTTCCCCACCTTACTTTCACTTCAGTCATTACATCCTGTGTGGATTAGGCCTGCATGTGTACTTGCGCTGTGTGTAGTAAACCTGAACCTCACTGACGTGACAACAGAGGATTAGAAGTGTGGGTCATTTTTAGATCATTGAGCCTCAGCGTAATGAGCATTTGAGATGCCGCAAAAGCCTTCATTCCCCCTCGTCTGAGGTCATACACGCCCTCCTGCTGCTCAGGTATAAGGCGCTGTCGGATGTCAGCTGTCCCAAGGTAGATGAGCACTGGTGGATCCCAACAGCGACACACTGACGGCTGACCCCTGCATGGCCGAGGATGCGTCAAAGTATCTCTCCTCCCTCGGTCAAACGGTTTCCTCCTTAGTGCCCTCTTTTTTCTTCCGGCCCTTCAACTGTAAAACTGAACTCGTCTCCTATTTGATCCTGTGTGTTGCCAAAATGCCATTCATCCCTCCTGTGACGATTACGCGCTCTGTGTCAGGACTGACTGCCAAGGCGAGACCCATCAGCAACATTTCATCGACCGCTACTTTGACGAAGGTCCAAAGAGAAGACAGAGGTGGCTCTGTGAAGGAGCAACTGGCTTCAAACCTCAAGCAGCTGGGAAAGAAGAGCCAACCCAGGAGTTATCTGCCGACCGCCAAAGCAACCTCGGGGGCAGAGCTGCTTGCAAAGAGACGGGAGAGACTGCTGCCTTTATCACAAACGGACAGCTTCCCGGCCTCCAGCTCGGGCGAGTCCCTGTCTAAGACGCAGCAGCACAAACACGCGAGTCGGGGCTTCGTACTGAGGGAACCCGAGGTGAAGGCGAGGGCCAGGCATCAGGAGGAGGTCCGTTTCACACTGACACTCACACCTGAGGCGGTTCTGCTGCTGCAGCGGAGGAACATTGACGAGAGACGTCAACATTCAGCGCCCAGAAACGATGGAGGCGGAGGAGGCGTTTCTGGACGCGCCTTGGATTCCAGACGCAGGAGGGAAAACGTCTCGAAGAGGCTCCAACCGGCACACGGCCAGGTCGCTGCTAAAAACCACAGAGACGCTGAACTGGGAGACATAAACTCAATTGTGAAAATCTCCCTTCTGAACGAGCAACATAAGTATGACGATGTGGAGTACGAGGAGGAGGACCACGGTGTGGATGAGCGAGTGGTGCTGAAATGTAAAGAGTGGCTCCGCGGGTTGGAGAACACACCGGTGACCGTTGGGCACGGCTTGAGTAAGAGTGCAAGCGGCGTGAAAAGTTTTTAAAGGTGACATGAGAAGTGTTGCTAATTGAGGCGTCGTCTTCCAACATGAGAATGAACTGACATTTCTGTGTTGGCTGGTTGCTTCATGAAGGTGTTCTTTGCCCCGGGATCTGTGTTTCTCTTTCACTGAACCCAGTCATGTTAACATGTTTTTTTACTGAAACTGACACACCAAGAATTTTAGCAACTTGTTGAACCGTGCTGTTTTGTTTGAGCCATCTTCATGTCAGAGGGAAGTAAAACTACTTTGCACATTCTTGTGTTGTCAATAGATTAATTTTTTTAAACTTGCTTTAAACTGACAGATGAAACGCATATGTTTAAACAAATCTTTGTTTGGTGATCTGTAACTTTACTACTTTATGATTGTCCAATGTGAACATGGAGGATTTTTTATAAACTGATTGCATTTAATGCACTGTGCAGGCTCAGATAGCTCACGCTGTATGAATGAGGGTCTCCTCAAAGGGATGGTCTGAGTCTTTCTGATCTAATACATGTGAGAATATTCTTACTGTAAAACTCATATACAGTATGTTGCTGTAGATCTGCAATGCATCATGGTCAAAATGTATTCCCGGGTTAATTTTACTGTAAATAAATGTTGCTGTGAATCAAAATACAGTCATTTGAGCGGTTTTCCCCTTTTCAGCAATAAACATTTATTAAAACCGTTTGAATAACTTTTCATTATTTTTAACTGTTTTTTGCTATTTTTGCGTTACTTAAAGGATATAACGCTATGCGCTGATGCACTCAGCGTTACTTCCTCAGCACACTCTAGTAGCAAGAGCTAACGTGCAACATTTTGACCTGTCTCCACTTCAACATCTGCAAGGTAAGCAAGCTCATTATTATTCCTTCATATTTCCTTTTTGCCAAGCATTTTGTAACTGTACATTAATTACAGACAGCACAGTCTTCTTAAGTAAAGTTACCGTGTAATGTTACGTAAGTTAACTTTCAGAGGGAAATATGGAGACATGGTCCTGTGCTAACGTTAGTGTTACTAATATTACCAAAATATAGTATTTGCACTATCAATTGTGATATAAATAATTTGGGTTAATATAGTTGATAAATGGCATGCGTTTAGTGTAACTTATGAATGAATTGGACTCGTGTGTGTGTGTGTGTGTGTGTGTGTGTGTGTGTGTGTGTGTGTGCGCGTGTGTGCTCGTGTAAGTGTGTGTGTGTTGGTACGCTCTTTAGTTAACCTTTCATTGTCTTTAGTCCTTTTTATCGATTTTTTCTAACTTCATTTCTTAAATTCACCTTTTAAGACTGACTCCATTTTGGAGAAGATTTGACTCTTTTCTCTCTTGCAGTGTGGCATCATGTGGCACAGATAACACTGAAGCAGGCCGAGGCAAAACAGAAAAACAGAATGCCAGGTATGACTTTAAGAACACACACACACGCACACGCACGCACACACACAACACAGACACACACACACCTGTGTAAACAACTGTTCACATCCCCGTACATGAAGTTGTACACAGTTCAAACTTCAAACAAAAAAATCAGGTGTGTGTTATGAGAACCATCTCTATCCTGCTCTCATGTGCCCATCCCACCCACATAAACCACACCTTCTAGACTAAACAATGCTTCTTATCTTCTCACTTTCCCCCTAAATTAATCTTTATTTGACCGGGAACACTAAAGTTTAGTTTTATAGTGTCGTGTAAACATCAGAATCGGTAACCAATTTCTCTTTGTCCTCCTGCAGCAAAGATGACACAAGCCCAGAAAGAAGAGTGAAGTTAAGAAAAAGACTTCGCTGCAGCGATCGACAACTCTAAATGATTGTTGTTTTATATATATATATATATATATATATATATATATATATATATATATATATATACATATATATATATATATATATATATATATATATATATATATATATATACACAAATGTAACATTTGTCTAACATTTTGAAAGTATTACAATAAATTACTTTTGTTGAAAGAAATCTGTCTTTATTTTACTGTATGTAATTATTTGACTGGTATTCATTTACAGTAATTAAATGAATACAGTAATTAATTTTACAGTAGTCTAGGATTTGCTGTTAAAAATAACACAGTACCCTCTTACCGTGATCACAAGTACAGTATTTTGATTACTACTGTAAAAACAATTACGGTACTGACTGAATACTGTAAAAATGACTACAGTATTCCATAGATAATGTGATTCATTTTAATAGACTACAGCTACTTACTTGCTAATTGCTGCCAGCAAGTTACTATAAATTTTCCAGTAATCTTGTTACAGTGTAATCAAGGATATGGATAAAGTTTTATTTAAATTAATATTAAATAATATACAGGCCTATTTTAGTGAACGTTTGCTAAAATACATTTAAAAAATGACACTGTGAACCCCAAAGAACATTAGTCCAAGTTAAAAACAGCCAACAATATTCAAAATTGAAACAAAACTTTATTTAAAATGTTGGCGATGATCCTGAAGTTTGCAAAGCAACACTTGAAGGTACAAAAGACTCCTTGGGATCAATTGTCCCGTTCCAAATGTTTTACGTAGTGTATAATGTAGCTCCAATAAAGAGATGGTACAACATGATACAGAATATATGTTATGTTGTCATAAAGAGTGGAACAAGATGAATTTCCAACCTTAAAGTCAGGGAAATTGAGAAGTTTTTCATTTAAAGCGTTTCTGTCTTATATGTGAATCGTTTTCTAAGCCCTGTAATCTGTTTTATCATTGTAAGGTATCAGTATTTTTTTTTGTAAAACTTGCATAAAGTTTGTAACAAAAAAGATAAATATGGCAAAAAAATAAAATTACAATTCCATTACTGTTTCTGTAAGGCATTAATACAAAAAAGGGGGAGAGCTTTATGCGTTGACATTTTAATTGTTCAACCTGAAGAAGTGAGAAATATGATTATTTAAAAAATAAGAAATCTTTCTCAAAGCGGGACCTTCGCTGCGGCTCATGAGGTCTCGCTGCCTGTAAGCAGCTTTGTCAGGACTTAGATGTTGGCTTGGCCGTTGCTGTACATTCCCTCGTGCACAGACCAGGTGTCCTTCGTGGCTTATCCACCTGGGAGTCAAACGTTACAACACGTGTGTTTGTACACGTGTGAGAGCGTGAGAGAAAGATTCCACGTGTAACGCTCCATATTTCATCTAAAAAAAAAAAAACTGTGTGTAATTTCAACCATGTTGAAAAAATGAGATAAAGACGCAGTGGATGGTTGATGGATACATGAACAGACGGGAATCACTTCCAGCGGTTGATTCGTCGCAGCTGTACGTAGGACAGGAACATGCAGACCAATATGATTCCCAGCAGAGCCACCTGGTTCTGCCAGTAGCCCCACACAGAGTAGTCGATGTCTTGGCTTTTCAGAAACAGCTCCCCTGGGATCCTGCAGCAACAGACAAGGCTTAGTGTGAGTGTGTGTGCACGCATGTGCGTGTGTGCGGGCTATTGCGGTTTGAGGAGAGGCTGTGTGATCACTCAACACTCACATGGTGTTGTTGCTGTCGAAAAACTGTCCTGACATCTCGTTGATGAATGCAGCCTGAGAGAGACAGAAAAGAGATTCGGCTGAACACCTTCCCTTACAGATAAAGACATAAAGACAGATCTCATTCTCACAGCCACGCCCTCCTGCTCTTTTTTTCCACTCGCTTACATCCAGTCCATATTTGAAGATACTGATCCATTTCAGCCAGGAGAGCCAGTTTAGCATGGAATTGAGGTTGACAAGAAAACCGCCAAAGACCTACAAATAGGAAAATGAAGAAGAAAAAGAAGGAATAACACACTGGTGAAAAACAGCTCTACGATAAATCTTCAAGGGTACACATTATGATCTCAGCCATGTATATTCTGTGCATGTGCCTCAACCTCTCACCATCATGAAGACGAAGGGCAGCGCAACGAGGATGTTAGCCATGGCGAATGAAGATACACTCGCTGAGACGAGGAAGGCCAGACCGACTCCAGCCAGACTGACCAGAGACATGTTCAGGGCGAAGCACAGGAAGGCCACAGAGGAAGGCTTCAGTCCTGAAAGGGCGGTGGACAAATGTCAACCAGGAAGACGAGAATTGACATTGTATTAAAAGCCAGAGTATTGCTTTAAACCGGTTCCCCGCTGAAAGGTCAAATGAAAGGTTCCAGATCAACAGCAGGAGCATAAATTAGGAAGACATGCAAAACTAGAACAGGCAGCTTGTCATCTAGATTTTATTTCTCAAAACTTAAACCTCATTGGAGTGAAGCCAAGCCTGCGCAGAAAGAATTATGCATTGTTTCCTAATTTACTACAGAATTGTATGCTTTTCACTCAACTGGGGGAAATGACAAAAGGCCCACAGTCCTAAAGTTTTGGTACAGCCAGTCATCTCAAGGACAGGAACAAAACAGCACCTGCCCATTACAACATGGTGTGTATTCTCAGTGTATATGGTATGTGTGAGACTCACCCATCATATAGTAGGCGATGGCTGAAAAAACAAAGATGGGGATGATGCGATTGGGGATGAGATCAGCGAAGATCTTGGACAGGAAGTAGACAGATGTGCGGTAATAGCCACTGGAGTTCTCATGACTGCAACAAATATTTACAAAGACTCTCAAGAAACAAATTAAAACATAAAAACATTTTGGCACAGCTAAAAACAATGTCATTGTAAAGGATACACTGACTTTGAGCCTTTCAATGTTGAGCCTTATGTCTTATTCCTCTGCCTCGGAGAGCTCTTTCGTGACATGTTCTTTCATTACCACGAACATACAAACTGTAATTTATTTCATTCAATCCGACATACACCATCCTTCTGCAGAAACAACTCACAATAGCATAACATAAATAAACTAAAAATAGTCCCCAACAAATTCACTATTTACTAATCTATACAGCTCGTACAAATTAATGGGCTTGGGGTTGAGTGCCACATAAGGGTAACCAGAAAGTACTATATATGTATAGTACTAATATATATAGTACTAAATATGACATTGAGGCAAAATGGAGGCTTTAAGAGAGACTGGTGAGAGACTTCAACACCAACAACACTAAAGATATGTGGCAGACAATCCAAAATGGCCCCCATCATGTGTGAGTCCACATTGCCAGATGAGCTAAACACCTTTCATGCTCACTCTGATCTCCTCAACAAAGAGTCAGCTGTTAGGGCTGCCCTGCCTCCAGGGCAGGGCAGCCCTAACAGCGATTGGTTATTAGATTTTCTCAAACAGACCCCGGGCAATTCAGGTTGGCAGACAAAACTCCTCCACTCACACCAAAGCCCCTTATGGCTGAATCCATGGCTGAGTCCTCAGGACCCTCCTGTTCCCACTTTCCACCCACAGCTGCTACCCCAAACATGAAGGGAACTCTATGTCTAAATTCCACATAATCCACATAAACCCATTGAGACATTGCACTTCTTCGTAGTCATGCACTTTCTGCATAAGTCTGTGACTTTTATTATTCACTCACATGAATATCGCTCTTTCAACAATAAAGAGTTCAACAGCGGAGAGATTCCCAAACACCATGTTGATGATAAGGAAGAAAAACGCTCCACTCCTGAGAGAGAGAGAGAGAGAGAGAGAGAGAGACAGAGAGAGAGAGAGAGAGAGAGAGAGACAGAGAGAGAGAGAGAGAGAGAGAGAGAGTTATCTGATTGTTGATTCATCCGCCCTAACCTGGGTTTTATGCCCTTTTATGCCCTTCAACTTATGGGTGGAACGGCATCATAAAGGTTTCCTCATCTTGACGTCATTGTGACTTATCTCACTCATTTACTGTATTTCAAATTGAATCCAGCCCTCACACATTTACAGCCTGCATACGTTTGAAATATATTTCATTCTTGCCTCGACAGCCTATGACATTATTCTCACAGCCTCTTCTGATATAGAGATATTAAACTGTGCTGTGTCACTCTTTTTTTACTGGCGACGATATTATCTTCTTTTTTCAATAAGTAGTTGTGTTGTATTTGAGCTTTGATTTAAGGAAAGGGGACACATTTACAGTAGGACGAAGTGAATTTGGAGCACATCGCTGTTCTACTGCAGGTTTCGGTACTGTACCTGTTCTGTAAAGCCTCGGGCAGTGTCAATGGCATTTGGTAATAAATGAGTCCCACCAGAATAGCAAAGAAGATGTTCAGAGCCAACTGGGCATAAGAGGTCTGAGGGTTCCTCAGGGAGTTCCGAACTGTCCTACCACACACCACGCGCAGCTGTGTCACACACACACACACACACACACACACACACACACACACACAGACAAAGATATGAAATTTATGAGTTATAAACTGGGTTCATTCAGCGGGCACTGTGACTTAGCTTGCTGGCACAGTCATCAAACTGTCACGTCACCATAAACTTATGCAGAGAGTGTTTCATCGAAACATTTGAACGTGTTTCTGAATTGCGGCGCCGGCCGACCTGATAGAGGAAAGAGGTCGCGTAGTCAGCTGCCTTGTCTTGACCTTTGGCCCCGTCGGCGATGCTCTGGTTCACATGGTCCAACTCTTCCATCATATTCTGATACGCTTGAGACTGGCTGTACATGTTTACCAACGGGTTGCTACCCTGTGCTGTGGAAAGAGAAAGAGGCCATTATGCATCATCATATTGAAGATAAGGACAGCAGAATAAATATTCATATTGCCGTCTTTGAGTCAACTCGCGGTGAGTTAATTAAAAAGTAAAAAAACGGATCTGGTTATCTAAAAAAAACAATAATCTAAATCTAGTAAAAGGAGTCGTTTGAAAATTGTAAATGCTGCCTCATTTCTTGGAGGAAATCAACTGTGACTTCCTGACAGTGTCGTCATTATTGTCGGTTTGCTCAATCCCAACTCTAACTTAAGTGTTGTTGTTTTTTTTGTCATCTCATTCTCTATATTTCGAAATTCAATATTACAACCAATTTAAGCCCAATACGCCAAAATACATGTATGTATTTCTTCTCACAAATCACCAAAAAAAACATGCCTTACGCATCTGTTGATGCTATATACCTAAACTGTGTGCGTGTGTGTGTGTGTTGTGTAGGTGTACCTGCAGACGGTGACACCAATGTTGATTTTGCCTCTCCATTTGTGATATCCATGAAGAAATCTGCAGGGTTATTGAAGGTCTCAATTTGGTAGCCTGAACAAAAACCACACAGACACACTCACATGAAAATACATCATATACATAACAAGTAGAGGAGGACAGTAGTAGTTTATTTTTCTTGTTACATTTAGATTGATTACTGTGACAACAGAGGCTAAATTTAAGTAGCTGGCTGTCCAGCATCATGACTCCATATGGAAATATAAATTCCCTTTTTTATAAGGGTTACTCGTATTACATTACAACACATTCCTCGTCAAGTTACTGCACATTTCATAGCTAACACACAAACACACATACCGAGGTTTGTGAAGTAGTCCAGTGTATGGGCTGCTGCGCCTGCGTACACCACCTCCCCTTTATGCATCAGAGTCAGATGGTCAAACTGTCTGAAGATGGAGTAGCGTGGCTGGTGGATGGAGAAGATCACAGTCTTCCCTCTTCTGGACAGCCTGGACACACATAAGGAGTTTGATTGCATTCATATTAATGTTAAA
This sequence comes from Clinocottus analis, assembly GCF_023055335.1. Classification (NCBI taxonomy): domain Eukaryota; kingdom Metazoa; phylum Chordata; class Actinopteri; order Perciformes; family Cottidae; genus Clinocottus; species Clinocottus analis. The sequence goes on along the minus strand of NW_027175954.1, from coordinate 1,724,398 downwards.
ACACAAAGACACCAGTAGATGGGGAAGGAGCTGCATCTTCAGCAGCATTGTATGCTTCATTTATCATTTGTATCTTATGAGTATGTGTAGTATGTGTTTTACTAATGTGGGAGTAATTCGTAATTGTGCTGTACCTGTTTAGTAAGTTGATGATAGAGTTTGCAGTGTTCGAATCCAGTCCGGTCGTCGGTTCATCCAGAAACAGCAAAGAGGGAGAGGTAATGAGCTCCATCCCGATGCTGCACCTCTTCCTTTCACCTCCAGATATGCCACGCAGAAACTCTGTCCCGATCTGCACACACACACACACACAAACCAAACCCTTGAGTGCTACGCTGAACAGCAACAGTGGAAAAATACAAAAATATTTCTGTTAATGTAACTAAGGAACATGTTTTAGGTCAACTCTGGGCGATCTTTATGTCAGTATTTTACACTTTGCTACATTTTAAATACATCACATCATTACATAGAACGTTACAGAGGACATTACAGAGGACATTGGAAAGTCACAGAGTCAGTTTTCCCCATTTTTTCACTCTATAGTTTCAACATTATTCTTTCATTTGGGTAGAGTTAGGGAAGGGATTAGGATACATCTTCTTTCAACAATCTTTAAATACGTGCTTTTGCTTATACCAGAGTAAGATATGTGTAAACTAAAAGTATTTAAGAGTGAGTAAGGCCTCTTTCCAACACTGCTGTATAGTAAGAGACGTGCAGCAGCTATCAGCTTGTGTGTGTGTAAGGCTGTACCTTGGTGCCGGCACAGTCTGTAAGGCCAAGGTCTTGTATGATGGTATCCACTCTATCGTTTTTATCTGTGGAGGAGTGATGCTTCGGATTGAGACGCAGGTTAGCACTGAACAGAAGGTTCTCCCTCACAGACAGGGTGCCCATCAGGATATCATCCTGGAAGCACACGAATGATGAAGGCACAAAGTACTCGGAGGGGTCCAAAATACAATAATGTTAAAGAATGTGTGTGTATGTTTGCATGTAGTTGTGTACCTGGACCACATAAGCAGAGCTGAGCCTGAGTTCAGAGGAGACGACTTTGCCATCCACCATGACTTTTCCTTGCTTCAGTCCAGCAGGGTTTTTTCTCCCTGCGATGACATCCAGGAGTCTGATAAAAAGAGAAAGAAACTAATATCCAATTGGGTTGGGTTGTACATGTGTGTGTGAGACACCGTTCCTGTGTGTTTGCATGGACATAAACATGTTTCTTACGATGTTTTGCCACTTCCAGTGGCGCCCATGATGGCATTCATCCCAGGCCTCATGATGCCACTGCAACAACCAACACGGAAATCAAGTCAAGTCATTTTATTTACAGAGAACACTTTAAAATAACAATATGATCCACAATCAATTATGTTCAATTACCCTGATACATTGTAGCTCCAAACGCCAAAGACAAAGTACTCATATATTTATTAAATGGATCCCCTCTGGCTTAGGATCTGATACCAGGAAATGTTTGACACGCATGCAACTCAAGGAAAAGTATCACGTCCTACCTCACACCGTTGAGGATGTATTTTTCAGGACCTCTCTTGCAGCACAACGTTGTCTCATGAACACAGTAGTGCAAGTTGCTGAACGTGACAGTTGGCCCTCGTTCCTGGAAATACTCATCAACACCGCAAACAGTCTGCTTCCCCGTAGACATCTTCAAAAATAGCAGTGCTACCAGGAGAGAATAAAAGGTGTTACAGTCTGACACAGAGACCTGTGCGGTCGGACAGAGGAAGAGACAGTGAGACAGTTGAGAGAGCGTGCAACCAATAGATTGCGGTTATAAACATCTGATCTTTGGACTCCCTCAATCCTTGTCCCCTAGACTAGTGGCTGTTGAAAAAGATAGTGTGACATTGAACTTTCAACCCAAAACTTCATTCAAGAAGCACCACAAGTTATGTGATAATAGTTTACGATGACTGACTGATGACAATATTCATACAGTGAATAGTGCTGCTTATGCAATTGTCAATACCTGTTTGTCTGTATTCAGGATCCTGGGGTAGCATGGGGGTCATTGGGGATAAGGCCTGGATGGGGTTGAGGTCAAGGCTTTCTGCAGGCCAGTCAAATCTTTGGTATTGGCTTTGTAATTGATTTAATTAGAAATGTATTGGACTCTCAGCTCAGGGGTTTGGCTCAAACAAGACACAATCCTTATTTGTGCAAACTTACTTGGCAATAAAGCCGTTTCATATTTTTCTGATGCATGGAGTTACAGTGGGCATTTGCCTTAGACGGGGAAATATGTAGACAAGGGTGTATACATGTCGTTGTGGCCCACATTTCCAGGGCCAGACTGCCCCCTGTTGTACAGAATGCTGTACGGCAGGCTAGAGAGAATATCCTGGGTGGGATCAACTTTGTTTTTCTCTGACCTTTTCTTTTTTTTAAACGTTTTCCAATCAGGCTTCGTGTTCGGCATTAAGAACCGCCCACAAAAATCTCTGTAGCCAATCTACTTTCAGTACAGCCAGAAAATGGGCGTGGTCAACACCCGAAATTCTTAGGTGTTGTCATCGTGTTTCTTAGTTTGGTGTGCGTTACACTGGGTGTGCGAGCGGAATCTAAGACGTTCACAATGCGACCTTAACAGCGACTGTTTTTTTCTTTCTTTATCGTCCATAGCCGGTTAGGGTTGTGTACCGTATTTCTCCAGTAGGGTACAAGAACAAAGACAGTTGAGTATCTCCGGAAACCAAAAAAAACAATCCTATATTTCACACGACGGCTAGCTTACAAGCTACCAGCTAACCGCTAGCTATGGAGGAGAAGAAGGAGGAGGGAGAAGCGGAGATCCAGGAGCACGGCCCCGAGCACTGGTTCTCCAAGTGGGAACGTCAGTGCTTAGCGGAGGCCGACCGGGCCGATCCCACCGAGGAGGAGACGGAGCACGGCCAGCAGAAACTGTGGCACCTCTTCCAGAACTCGGCCACCGCGGTCGCGCAGCTCTACAAAGGTCTGTACGAAGCACGCCGGGGTTCAAGTCTAGCTAGCAGTCGGGCCAGAGGAGAGGAGAGAGAGACACACACACACACACACACACAAAGGACACCGGCGAGGATAGCGGCTAGCTTGTTACGTTGCGGAACAGCTGCACGTCATGTTTGTTTGTTGGTTCTTTTTTTAATTGCGTTTTTATTTTTAAATAATGCGGGTGTCTTGTCAGTGTCGTGATCTTGGTCCGTTGCCTGTTGGAGGTGGTGGGGGGGGGGAGGATAGCTAACAGCCGCTAACAGCCGGTCACTGTGTCAGAGGTGGGCAGCGGGCTGTCAAGAGGTCCTCGAGGGCCACACGCGACTGAGTGGTTCTGCGGTGCGCGCGCGCGCGTGTGTGTTTTTATTGCTTTAATCGTATTTATCCGTGCTGTTTCTTTAGATACAAATGTCTCACATTAACGATTTTTTTTTTGGCCAACACGTTAACAGTTAGTTATACCCATAGCTCGTCAAAATGGCGATAAACAGGGAGGAGTTGTCCGACAGAAAACAGCTCGTTTGTTGACGGTCTAGCTAGTTGTCGCAGTGGTGTGGTGTTTTTTTTTTTAATCACGTAAGCTAAACGTCCCAAAGACGTTTTATTCCGACACGCAACTTATTGTACTTTTGATGATTTTGTTAACATCCAGAACAAAATGGCGTTAGGATTAAAGTAAACATGTTCTTGGTGAAGTCCACTCTGCCCTGCACAGTGTTTTTGAACACAACACAACACTGACGTTGTGTTTCTTGGAAACAACTTCTGTTCCTTTCAGCTTCTGCTATTAATTAGCACACATTGAAACGGGAAATGAACGTGAGCCTCTTCTCAAAACGTCTGTGTTACAAATGGTGACATCATTGTTGGTTAGATTTCATCAGTGAGTTGTTTGCTGGGTGTAAAATTAATGTTTAAAGAAGGCTTTGTTGACCCATTGCAGACAGGCTCTTGAACACTTGTCAAGTGCAGTCCCCATATCCCACTTTGTCTATAAATCCTGCTTCAAAGCTCCCCTAATGTATGCTCATCTTAATAAAGGTCATTTGTAGAGGAAACCCCATGCACAGCTCCTGCAGATGAGTCAAGATTCAAATCATGAAAGGATCATTTGTAGTCAAGGAGGCCCTGAGCTTTTGTACCTGTGTTTTTGTGGTAAATACATAGTGAGAATTAATAGTACATTTGAATATGTTGTTTTTTCTAAGCACCTGTATTAATACACTTCATTCAATAAGACCACGGATGTGTTACAAACCACTGTCATTACACTATTACACTATTGCCAGTTAGTTTCCTACAAGTGCAATCATATTTAATGGCCCATGTCTGACTGTTAAGACTTGAATTTCTCAAAAGAAGACATTTGAGTTTGAAAAGCAGTGTGAAAGCGGCATCATTGGAAAGTTGTCATCACAATCTGACTAACTTTTTAAATGTATTTTACAGATCGAGTATGTCAGCAGCAAGGCCTTTCTCTCTGGGTGCCCTTCCAGAATGCAGCCACAGCTGTCACTAACCTTTACAAAGGCAAGTACCTTAACTTGACTATTACCCGTCTTGAGGTGCGCTGTCTGGTTTAATTTAGTGTGGCGTCCAGAAACTAATGTCTGCCAATTTAAATGTGGGGCATGAACTTCCAGATTTACTAAAGCCTTTTGTCCTTGTGTGTCGATCAGAGAGTATGGAGGCCCGCCAACGGAGCTATGACCTGGGCATCCACTTAGGCCACCAGCGCAGGAATAAGGATGTGATTGCATGGGTTAAGAAACGCAGAAGAACTATCAGGCGCGAGGACCTTATCAGCTTCCTGTGTGGCAAAGTCCCACCTCCACGGACAGCTCGCGCCCCGCCAAGAGTTTCCATGGTGTCTGCAAGCCGACCATCACCCCCAGAGACGGGCAGCTCTGTGGAGACAGACCTGCAGCCTTTTAGAGAGGCCATAGCACTGCACGGTACGTACACATGCCACGTTCGGGCAGGAAGCTGTCGCATGACAAGAATGAGAGCCCAGAGTTCACGCAGTTTACCGTGGCTTCATACATATTTGTTTTCTACTCCTTCCAGGCCTTAGCGGTGCCATGGCAGGCATTTCTGTGCGTTCTGGTCCTCCTGGTTCCCCAACTCACCCGGCACAGTCCCTCAGTCGTCGTAGGAATGGTCTTCATGACGTGGACCTCAACACCTTCATCGCCGAGGAGATGGCACTCCATTTGGATTCCACGGCCAATCGTAAACGAGGCCCTGCCCCCTGTAGTGATGTCATCACAGACTCACCTACCCATAAACGTAACAGGATGCTCTGAACTTTTCCTACACCACTAATCCCTCCTCTGTCCTCTCCTTGGTGGCCGACTGGACAGCTGATGAGGACTGATGCCTTGGCCAACCATTTGAAATCTTCTTCCTTTTCATCTTAGTTGCAATGCTATAAATAAAGAAACTTAACTTTTACCAATCCACACATTTACTCCCTTTTTCTTTCTTCACCACCTCTGTTGTCTTGCACATCCTCTCCATAGTAGTGTTCTGTCCTTCTTTTTTTTAGTTTCTCCCGTTTGGTTGCCCCATGTAGATCTGATATAGAAGCGAGCACACTTCAAAATCCTCAAGTTGCAGAATGTTGCGTGTAGACATTGTTTCTTTGGCCGGGGTCCTTTTGTTCTTCACATCCAGTATGAACCAGACTGGTGCCTACTGTTTGCAGTCCTCCCCTCATTCCTCAATCATCCTCCGTCTCCTCTGTGGGTTGCTGGCCAAACCAGACTGGACTGAAACCCGGGCTCCTCTGCAGGCTGATCCACCTCCGTGCTGTGTGGCTCGAGTCAAACTGCTTGTCGGCGTGTGTATCTCATTCTGCTGCTGCTCTGTGTGTTTGCGTATCTGACAGCAGAACTGCCACTTACTGTGTTGTACTTGTCTTTGCCTTCGAGAAAGCTGCTACAGTATCTCTGGTTGTTGTGCAACAGTGAGTGTGGGTGTGTGTTTGTGTGTGTGTGTGTGTGTGCGGATGTGGGGTTCTGGCAAATCCAGCAACCACTTGGCTGAAATATTTCCTTTTTTTACTTAAATTCATCCTTTTTTTCTTTTTCTTTTCTTTTTCTTTAGTTGGTCTTTGCAGCCCAAACCAGGGTTTTATCACAAAGCAGGTCAGCCCAATTCACACACACATAATGGCAACTATCATTGCGGTCAGAGTTTCAGTAGTGGGAGGACAAGAGAAGAGATGAGCAAGATGCATTTTCAACAAAGCTTTGCTTAAGTACCTATGTCCTACATTATTATTTGCAAGTTTCCAATAACACTTTTTTAATTGGTAATGTCTTGTTTACAAATAATCTCAATATATGCAGTTTTTCCTGACTGCATCCAAATTAATTTGACAGTGCTGGTTCTGGTCAGAGTGTTTCAAAGCTTGTATTTGATCTACTTTGTTTACATTTGGCCCTTTTGATAAGAACAAGCTGTTGCGTTGTCAGCATTTGTCCCTTGTATTTAAGAGAGTTACAACACTTTCACACTTGTGCTTTCAGCTTTAAAACTATGACATGACAGAGGACATTTGCCTGTGAACTAGTTGGGGATGACAGCTGTGGTATTTTAATTTGCTAAGCTAGCTCATGGACTGTTGGGTGTGGTGGTTCAGCAAAGCTTTGGACACTTGTTTGGCTAATTTCACACACTGCTTTGTGATACAATCTTGTGTAATGTGTGTAAATAAACATGTAGGTGCTGTTATATGTGGTACATATTGTAAAAAGAAGTGCAAATCCATTGGGATGTCCATGTACAATAACAATTCTGACATTAAACAAAATACAAGCGTTTGCCTAAGTTGTCTTTGGGTTTCCTACCAGTTGGATTGTGGATTTTATGCAACGGACTCATTTCAGAGAGGAAGGAGCTTTACTTTCAAAAGTTATATTTGTATAATTAACTTAGGGTCAGTCTAAAAATGAAGGTGGAGAAGTTGTGCGTCAGCTATTATATATATTGCATTGCTTGCTTGATTAAGAAATGTTCATTCTCGGTTCCTTTATCTATTTCTTCCCTTGAAAGAACTCAATATTCAGTTATTTTGCCGTCTGTCTCCAAGAGCAGACGAATACATGATCTACTGAAAGTAGGAAGTATATCTCAGTTTGTTATTGTAACTTCTGTAAAGAGTTCTGTGAAAGCAGCTTGTCAACAAACTCATGTTGAGACCTTTGTGCAGTTCAACACGGCGAACACAAGGGGGCGACACAGACCGCTTCGTTGTGCTTAGCACATCAACGAGCACATGCAATTCCACATTCACAGAAGGATAATAAAATATTGGGTATGAGGAGGATAATATTGTGATCAGTATTGTTCCATTAAAACAATTAGAGCAAGTTAGGAAACTGATATAAATAGTCAGAGTGAAATAGAAAAAGATGCAACATAAGGAACACTAAGACACACTAAAATAATGAAAATGAGCAACAAGGAAGCTCTGACCTCTGAAGGTTGTGCTCTCAGTCCTGTTTGTATCTGCTAGTGAGGATGTGTTACTTAAAAGAGCCCAGGAGAGACTCACTATTTGTGGATAAAGTTAGCCCCAAAACTACCGCCCCCTTTCCCCACTCCACACACACACACACACACACACACAAACACATTCAGATATCTTTTCCAATTGTCCACAACAGTTTCCAAACACAGATATTGTTAAACTTTTTATTTTAACACGCCCCAGACTTCATCCAATCTTTACCAGATTTGGAACATGACGCTTCCAGCATCGCTCTGTAACATCCCGTGGTGTGGCTTTCCTGGGACTGTGTTGCCAATTTGTTTTGTCCAAATTTAGAAGATGCATTCACATCTCAACTCACAGCGTAACAAATCTTAAAGCACCGTCCAATCTTGGTGGGCATGTAAGCCATACGCTTTCATGGGACTGTACGGACATGATTGGAGTGAGGGGGCTGAACTTTAGCCCTCACACGGGCCTTTTCAATATGTTCAAACAGTATTTATTAAAAGAGGCAAAGCATAGAGATACATTTGAAATCTTAAACATCATTATCACAATAAAACAAAAATTAGACCACCGTGGAAATGAGACATATAAACTGAGCACCGGGCATGGGAATAAAATATCTATACCCAGGGGGAGAACAAATCATTTGACCCTATCCTGATCTCCCCAAATATTTGAGACTTTCCTCCTTCAGCCAAAAGAAACATCATTATCCCCTCCCCCCCTTTTTCTGACTCCTGCTGCCCTCAATTAACTTCTATACAGATCCTAAAATAAGCCAAACATGGTGTTTCTCCTTTTATTGCAGACGTCTTTGCAGGTGTGTGGTTCCATGTCGATATCTGATCTTAAACACACACACTCACACACACACACACACACACACACACACACACACACACACACACACACACACACACACACACACAAACACACACACGTACCAATCCTCGTCTAAAGACAATAGCAAAGGAGGCAAGACAGCCTTTGACTGTCTCGAGGAAAGCTGCGAGGTCAACAGCGCTTTCGGGTCAACGTTTCTGTGCTCCTCCAAGTAAACGCTACGATTTGATCTCCAGACTCTTCCAGTCCATCGCTGCAGAGGAGGATGAAGATCTGCAACCGTCCACAAATCCAGGGAGAATAGCCGTTCTTGCTTTCCTCTGCTAACACTGCACGGTTGTTTTTGTTTCATCATGTATCTGAAGGCTCTAATGGCTGCTATTTGATTTACCCATGGAAGAGGAGCAGAGCTGACCGCAAGCTGTTTCACACTTCAAAAGAAGCACTGTGCGCGCGCGCGCGTGTGTGTGTGTGTGTTTGAGAGAGAGAGAGAGAGAGAGAGAGAGAGAGAGAGAGAGAGAGAGAGAGAGAGAGAGAGAGAGAGAGAGAGAGAGAGAGAGACATGACGAGAAGCAACAAGTGTCTGAATGTTCCAGAAAACCCCTCGAAGATGGCCATCTGGGCTGCGCTGGTATCAGCTCACACGCGCACTCATAAACACACACACATATAGGTGTCTCCGAGGATACCGTCTGGTCTGAGAGAGAGAGAGAGAGAGAAAGAGAGAGAGAGAGAGAGAGAGAGAGAGAGAGAGAGAGAGTTTGCGGTGTGTCTTGCGAACCATCACGGACAAACACACACACACAAGCGCCTGTTGTGTCACGGCTATTGTGGCGTCTGTGTGGGCTTGACCATTAGGGAGTCTTCAACGGCAGACAGCTGGCGATCAATGATGCGCCGTGGTTTTCCCCCTGGTGTGCGGCTGTGCGGCGGCGTACGCGGCACAAAAAAACAATGGGCGATGTTAATTGCTGCACCAGCTTGCGCTAATTGATGGAGGACAGCATGCTCATACACTCACATGCACACAAACACATTAGCACATGCACATAAACAGAAGCCAATCAGGCAGACTGAGAATGTGTCCCCGGAGAGATGGAGCAGCCGGAGAGCAGGGGTGGTGGTGATGGGAGATGGAGAGGTGGTGGAGGAAGACGGGGGGGGGAAAGGAGGAGGAGGAGGAAGAGGAAGAGAGGTTAAGCACTCCCCAGAGACGACTGCTCGTCAGGGCTGTTAGTTTTGTGCACGTATCCTACGGTAGATGAGCGCCGGCGTGAATGAGAGATTGTCTCCTATTTCTGGGGGCTGCTGTATTTTTGTGAAAGTTCCTCCTCTTTCAAACACACACACACACACACACATACACACACACATACTCACACACACACATGCAGCACACACCAGATCTTCAGAGCTCCATGTACACCAGCGTGTCCCTGTCTTCCACAAATGCCATGAAGAAGAAGAAGAAAAAAAAAAAACACGAGCTGATCACCATAGCAACACGTTATATATCTTCCAGCAATATTTATCCGACCCAGAGAGGAGGGGTTGTGGTGGTGGGGGTGGATGGAGAAGGGAGGTAGAGGTGGTGTGTGTGTGCGCGTCTGCGCGCCCATGTGTTTGTGTGTGTGTGTGTGTGTGTGTGTGTGTGTGAGGGAGGGAGGGTCATGATGCAACTCTTCTAGAAACCAACCGGTCATTGTAGAAGACGGGCTGCGGTTCAGGCGGCCGGCCACAGGGGGGCAGCAGCGTCCAGCGCAGCGGCCCCGGCAGCAGCAGCAGCAGCAGCAGCAGCAGCAGCAGCAGCAGCAGCAGCAGCAGCATCACCAGGCGTCGTCACTTCAAGAACCAGCTGCTTGCAGTCATGTGTCACGCAGAGCTTTTGGGGTCTCAGGGTTTTTTTTTCATCGCAACCAAATACTACACCGGCTTATTTCACTTTCTTGTATTCGACGGTGTGTCGATGAGTGAAATTGTCTTTTTGTGTGGGGTTTTTCACACCGCCGGTCCTCACATGAGTGACAGCTACGGGATTGAATAAGAAATGTCTCCCTATACCCCAACAAAAAAAAAAGAAAAGAAGAGTGGAAGCACTTCCAGTGCGTCCTCCTAAGCAACACCTGCCGGTGGGATTTTGGGCCCGCATTAAAGGACGGAGAAAATGATTGAAGAAAGAAAAAAAGAAAATGAATGTTGGGGCAAAAAGAGAGCAGGGATGATTGCGAGGTCCCCCTCCTCCCCAAGCATAAGGATTAGATGTTGTGCTGCTGGCTGCAGATGGGTTTGGGCTTGATTCTGAATGCGTGTGCACAGTGTGTGTGTGTTTGCTTGTGTGTGTGTGTGGGTTTATTTTTTGGGCTCAGGAAGCAGGTTAAGCAAGGAGAGGGGAGAGAGGGGAAGAGAGAGAGAGAGAGACAGAGAGAGAGAGAGAGAGAGAGGGAGAGAAAGGAGGGAGAGGGTAGTGAGGAGGAGGAGGATGAGAGAAGGGAACAGGATGAAAGGATGTAGGTGAGTCTAGGAGGAGAGGAGGCCTAAATCCTCATTGAGCTCCAGGGAGGGAGCAAGAAGAGACATGGGGAGACTAATGATGTGAGAAAAGGAGAAATGCAGAAAGACAGAGGAAAACAAGAAGAGACTGACAGTCAGTGTGTGTGTGTGTGTGTGTGTGTGTGTGTGTGTGTGTGTGCGCGTGAGGGACATATAGACAGAAAGGGGGGTAAAAAAAAGTGTAAGTGCACGCAGCACAAGTCTCACAAGGTTTATACAGAAAAAGCCAACAGGACCTGACAAGAGTCTGATAGGATCAGCTCCTCGATGTGTTCACTCTCTCATACACACCTACACACTTGTCCTCACATACACACACGGACACACACTCACACTCCCTGTCCCACTTGCCCTCTCTTCAAAATTGCTCCATTTTTTCCCAATATTCTGTGCTTGAAGTGATATTTCGTGGTGGTACATTTCACATTTTTTCAGCAGGCTTTACCTGGTGCGACTCTGTGGGCCATTAGCCTTCGACGGGGCCCCGACCCGGGCGGCACCACTGTGGCTCGATCGCCCTCCCTGGACTCTCTTCCCCATTAACTTGGAAAAAGGGAGCCTGTGAAACAGAAAATGTTGTTTTCAGCCCAGTGGTGCTTCTCCTGGAAGTCAAGGACACGGATATGTGGAGAAGAGGCCGGCTGTTAGTGGGCGCTTGTCTTGAGTGCTGAAACAACCGTTGCTTTTAGTCGCTAGATCATGCATGGATTAAGAGTCTGTGATAACGCTCGTGTTTTATGTTGTGACGTGAGAATACAACTCTATACACTTGCAACCGTTAGCTTGTCAAACGTGAGGATTTGCTGCTTCTTGCAGTTTTATAACCTTCTCTTCTTGTAATTATTTTGGCAGTTTGGTTTTTTTGCCTTAATGTGAATAACTAGGAGTCGCAGCCCCCGAGACCACCAGGAAGTGTCGTTTTGAATCATTGTCATTTTATTATCTTTTTATTTTTCTTTTTACTACTGGTGAAACAAGAGAACTAGTGATGGGTGTTTTCCATTGTAAAGATATTACAATTAATATTAAAAAAAAACGTAACAGTTAAAGCTGCTATGTGCAATTCTGTGTTTTCTCTTTGCAGCGAAACTACTAAAACATTATCTCCCAACTCTCACTCCCGAAGCTCTACGGACCCTTTCAGACTTTTTTACAGCTCGCTACTTTCCTGTTTTGAGTCACCGTCACTGCTCTTATCAACCTCATTTACATCAGCAGCAACACGCAGCTACTTTCAGCGAAAAAGCTAAAAAAAGACACTTGTACTCTGCTCAGCAGCAAACAGCAGACAGTCAACATTAGGGACTAGCTGGTGAACACAGTCGAGCGTTTAAGAGCTAGAGAGACAAATATTTCCCCCAGGAGTTGGTGGAGACCAAAACAGAGCGAGATGGAAATATTGGTCAGAATATTGGATTTAACATTAATGAGGTGTCCAGAGACATGACTCTGTTAAAGATGCACGAAACAAACTAGTCGAAGACCCTGAGAAGAGGGGGGATACAGGATAAGGCCATTTTTGTTCACTCGTTTGCCATAACTTTATATTATACAGTGTAGGTCTGTCAAGGTTGTGTGTTTCTGGCCAAAATTACAAACGAAGACCTTGCTGGTGGACAGGAAACGTGTGTGAGTCTGTCCTGCATCTCTCTGAGATGAGGAGAATTCAGCAGAAAGGTGTGAGTTGAAAAGGTCCAGTGCAGGAGTTTATAAGACGTGTCAGGATGTGACTCAGGATGAGGAGGCAGATCATTGACGCACCTGTGCCGTACAGCAACACGCTGATCTCGACTTGATTACTGCCTGAAGGTGGGAGGACAACTCCAAAACCCGATGGACGTAGCATTTGGGAGGTGGTGCTCGAAGATTCAAACGAGTCTGAGTCCATTTCCTCTGTGGAGGTCAGCTGGAAAGCTTGTTAGAGGAAAGGGCATCATTTTAATTTCCTCTCTGGAGGAGACATCTTCTGGGAACTGCTCAAGCCACTACAATTATATTCTTCAACGAGGAGAGCTCTATGCTCTTAATGCCCATAATATACTGCGCACACTGTATTATGTCTGGCATTTAATATAACATACTGCCCTTAACCGTGACCTGAGAAAGGGAGGAGCCTTTTAACTGTGAGGGTAGTGTAACTTTCCTGCAATTTCTATGCTTTATTACTTGATTTGTATCTTTAATTTACTTGAGCGAGTAATGCTGCTGTAATCCTGTAATTTACCCACCGAGGGACTAATAAAGGATTATCTTAATTTATTTAACAATATTCATGATTAAGATGACGATAATAATGCTCGTTTAGTTAAGTTTTTAGTGCAGGACCCTTTACTTGCAACAGAGTACTTCTACACTGTAGTATTGATATATTTACGAAAGTAAAAAGAGTATTTCTTTTCACTTCTGGTAAATAACACGCATTAACAGGAATATCTTTAAATCCATTAGTGAGTACTTTTATTCCTGACAAAAAAAGTACAACAGGTGCAGTACCGCCCCCTACTGGACGATCAAATGTGTGCAGAATAAGCTCAACGGCTGTTGAGCAACTAACGAGCTAGCATTTGGAGTCCGTCGGTACATTAACCAGGTACGTTGCAAACGAACACGGTAAACTTAACCATGAAGTCATAAAGTGGAAACATTACTCTGGTTTTACAAACCAGTGACAGTCAAACAGTTTGCGTTAGCTGCTAACACGTAGTTAAAGAGCGCTACAATAAGTTAACGTTAGCTAACATGCACCGAAGCTAATGGTCAGCAAGCTAGCACTTAAATCAGCTCACCTGCGATGGACGGACGTCAGTCCAGTTGGAACAGTTAGAGGTGCATAAAACCTTTAACTTACAGGAGATAAGTGGAGATAAGTAGAGACGAAGAGACTTTAGACTATTTCTGGAGAAAGAAAGATAATTTTGGGCTTTAGTTCTGATTGGTCCAAAGTAAAATGAGCCAGAGTTCAGTGAGTCACCGCAAGAGGGCGCCATTTCCACATTAAAGATAAGATAACGTGTTTTTTGTTTTGTTTTGTTTTTAAATTAAGAGAAAGTTAAAGATAAAAGTAATCCCTAATGAGGAAACGTGGTTATTGCAAAAGCACGGAAACAAATACTGTACATATAAGTAGAGGAATTAAAATAATAAGTGTACAAAACTAAAACAAGATAGGCTGCAAGTAAAAGTAGATATAGTATCTTACTGAATTTGCGGCCAGATGGGAGCGATCTGAAGAGGCAGTGAGCCAGGTGGGATGGGTCAGCCACTACCTTACTCATTGTGCAGAACACTCACAAGCACTTGTTCCTGGTCTGTGGGTCGCCTGGCTGTTCCCCTGGTGCGTTAAAGTCTGTGTTTGTTGTGGGCAGAGTATTCGGGGGAAGCCTTTGATCCCTCAAAGTGATGGAGGAGGTGAAGGACACGTCCAGGGGGGACGTTCATCTCACAGAGCAGTTATTGAGCTCTAGGTTGTCATCTGTACTCGGTGCTGCCAAGCTGTGTCACAGTGTTCCTGTCGGCTGCCTCATCATTGTCCCCTGATGAGGCCTGGGACCGTGGAGTCAACGGCAGACTTAAAGAGAAGTGTAGCAGGAGATGCAGTCATTGGTTCAACTATGGGGAGAGAGAACACAAACTTGTGGAGCTCCTGTGTCGGTGTGGTGAGGGAGGGCAGACAGACGACTGCCAAGCCGCACCTGTTGCTTCCTGTTGGTTGGGGAGTCCTCTTGTCCACAAGCAGATGGGACGCGGTACCTGCAGCTGCAGCAGCTTGGCGTGCAGACGTTTGGGGAGCATGGTATTAAAAGATGAACGGAAGTCCACAAACAGAGCTCTGACATATTTGCTAGACGCGTCCAGGTGCTGAACTGTGGGATGGGAGCTGAGGCTAACGGCATCGACCACAGAGCAGTTTACTCCGTAGGCGTGAAGGCGATCTGTGATTGGTTTGAGGAAGAACGGTACGTGAACGGTGATAAGGAACGGTGGACTTACTGCTCAGCTGTGCTGTATGAACCAGCCGGCTGCACACTCTCTGTCTGTTCCTCCTTCTCTCCTACGTTCGAAGGAGAGTTGAGATTGCAATAGACACTCTATAGAATAAATTGAGTAGGATGAATGATTTATATGAAATATTAGTGATGACAAGTCTGCCTGTCTCCTCTTGAGATTACACCTGTGTTAAGTGGAAGGGACCGGGGGGAAGATGAGATTCATCCTGACATCCTGTTGTGCTTAAAGGAGGAGTACTGAATCTTTCAAGCTGATCACAACACTGACGTGCTTTTATGTATATTGAAAGATTTATGGGTCGCTGTAATCATTCCACTTCTCAATGCAGGCTCTGAAGAGACCTGGGACTACGATGTAAGAGAAGAGATCCACGTGTACAAATATACTGTGAAATTTAGGCAAAGCTGCAATGTGGCAGTTTGTGTTTGCCAAGTCCCTGTTTGCTTTGCATTCCCTCAGAATATGTTCTTCTCTCTCTCTCCTGTAATGTAGAGGTGTTAATTTCTGAGATGATGGAAGTTTACATAGATAAAAAAAAGGTAATATTCTGGATTTTGTCCCCGTCACACTTTTTTGGGGGGGTGAGAATGGACAGGAGGATCACGGCAGTGAGAAATAACTCTTTCAAAGTGTATGCAGCCATGTGGTTATCGTCTTAAGAAAGACTTCACACTGCTGAAGGCTGATACAGTATATCGTCAAAAAGAACAAGTGTTGACAACAAGCCATCCACCACACGAGAAAAGCTAAGTTGCGGCCAATTATTAGATCAGCAAACCTTCCTTCATGCGTCTTTCCCAGAACCACCAGCTGATTAAAGAGGCGGTTATTCAGTTCCTGCACGATACAGATATATTCCAAATGGTGTGAACTGAATGTGAATGAATGTGTCAGAAAAGTCGGTCCATCTGTAAAACTGAACAGATTCAGTTACTCATCATCCATTTCTGGACAGAGGAAGTGTGAGTTTGTGAAGCACATCGAGCTCTGGTTTTTCTTACATCTGTGCACAGCTGGATATTCGCTGCAAAAAGCAGCTGTGACTGTCACACCGTGGTGTTTGTTTTAGAAAAGTACAATATTTTGCCCTTCGCCGAGTCCCGCCTCTTGAACGCATACTAGCCAATCACAGCGTAGCATCAGTCAGCTCCAATCGTTTCAGATTTTCCTAATTTCCAGGCTGGTTTTGTGGATTTGGGTCTAGTCATGCTTTAAACTCGTTAAGTTGTAAGAAGATATACGTTCCAAAAACATCACGTTTTTGCATAAAAATCGACGGAGATACCATTAGCAGAATACCTTAGCGCATACATTTATAAGTACTTCTACGCCGCTCTAGCGCAGTAGAAGTACTAAACGTCGCTTTTGCTTTTTAATGATTGTAACAGTCAGTAAAGAGCGACCCGGCTTTACAGGAGCACCGCTGTTTCTTTATTTCATTGTCTTGGTAGACAGGTGATGCGATGGTTAACTCTTACACTGTCGTCAAACTTTAGTTATTCAGGACGTGCAGTTAGTGGCAGTGTGGGCTCTGTGGTAACGAAGCTCAGGTTTAGTGAAGGGTCCATTTGCTGAACATCTGAAAAGAGCGTTGCACCTCATTTAAACGCTCTTTTGCAGTTCGTTAAACACACACTAGACCCATCGCAATTTACAAACTATGGAAACACACTGGAGTGGACGATGCTAACCTCGACATGCTCCACCGGGCCTATACTCTCGCTCGGATGAGCCAAGTGGTTATGTGAGGATTATGCTCTTTGATTTTTCAAGTGCATTTACGACCATCCAATCCCCCGTACTTAGAGGCAAGCTTGAGGGGATGTGGGTGGATCCCTCCTTCGCTTTCCTTAATTGCCCGTCAGGACGACCACAGTTCGTCAAGATGGCTGACTATGTCCTGAGGTGGTAAGCAGTGCAGGGGCTCGGCAGGACACTGTTTTTGGCTCTCATCCTGTTCACATAGTACACAGCGGACTCTAAGTACAACTCTGAAGTAGTGCAGGGCTCTGACGAAGGCTTTGGGCGACCGAAGACATATGAGCGGCCTCCCGCTGAACACCTCCAAGACCAAGGAGGTGGTGGTGTACTTTTGCAGGTCTGAGTCCCCTCTTCAGCCAGTTAACGTTGGAGGAGTGGACATTTTGAGGTGGTGCAGACTTACAAATACGTAAGTGTGAAACTGAGAGACAAGCCGAACTGGTCCCTGAATTCAGATGCCCATTGGGAGCCGAGCTGGCTCTTTTCTTTCCCTTCGGTCCTTTGACGTCTGCAGCAAAATGTTGCATGTTTTATCAGTTGGCGGTGGCAAATGTACTTTAATGCTGTGCGGTCTGCTGAAGAGGCAGCTTGACAGACAAGGACAGAGGGGGTTGGACGAGCGGGTGAAAAGGGCTGGCTCAGTGCTTGGCAGGAGGCTGCACTCGCTGGGGACTGTGGTGAAAAGACGCATTTGGAGGTAGGTGCTGGCCGTTCTAGACAATGTCAGTCATCCACTCCACCACATCCTGGCAGGCCAGAGTGGCGGTGGATGACTCAGGTGATGCTTTACGCCCGTATAGCCCTCAGGCTCTACAACACTTCAGCCAATGGGAGGGGCTCGATGACCTTGACTGCCCCTCTCTCTCCCTTCCTTTTCTCCATTCATATCCACGACTCTAACTCTCTGGACTGAATGAGCAATCATCCTTTAAGGACCGCATTGTACTTTTGAAATGTAATTATTTGGCATTTATTTATTCGTATGACTTTCCTTTAAGGAAATTAATGTATATGTATATGCAAATACAGAATGTGTGAGCTACTGGACACCTGAATTTCCTCCACTAATCTGCCTTGGCCTCCAGCCTCCTTTGAACACTCAACTGTTGATGTCCTGACTCGGGGGGGTAACTATACGTTACCTTTTTTCTCACCGCAGAGCAGTGGACCAACAGTTTTCCCTCACACAGATAACAGGGATGTTTGGAGCATTTGATAATCCTTTTGTAAATGTGTTTTGTGGATTTAGAAATGGCTTATCCCTGTTTTCCCCGAGGTTTCCTGTCTGAGAGGAGCCGGGGTCAGCGCTGTGAGCCGTCAGTCAGTCCCTCAGAGGGGGAAAGCTGTGTTCACTCATCTGACATCAAGTCAACCCTAAACTGCAGAATCCCACAGGGGCATCCGAGAGAAGTTGGAGATAGTTTCCAGGGGAAGTTGTGAGGAGCTGATTATGAGAAAATGTGCTCCTGGGCACAGACATTTAAAAGGCCCCGGCACATTTCCCCAAATAGGAGCAAGACACACATACTTTGTCTGTGTGTGTATGTTTGGCCTCTTTTTTGTTGTTGTTGTTGTTGTTGTATCTCTTCATGGTAAGTTTGTGTCTTTTTTTAATACATTTTGTTTGCGTTTTTTTCACCTCCTTTATTGTTAATTCATGTCGGTTCATGTTGTTGCTTTGTGTCTCTTAGTAGTCATTTTGTTATTTTATGTTGTTGCTTTGTGTCTCTTTGTCGTCATTTTGTTTCTTTATGTTGTTGCTTTGTGTCTCTTGGTAGTCATGTTGTTTCTTTATGTTATTGCTTTGTGTCTCTTTGTAGTCATTTTGTTTCTTTATGTTGTTGTTTTGTGTCTCTTGGTAGTCATATTGTTTCTTTATGTTGTTGCTTTGTGTTTCTTTGTAGTCATTTTGTTTCTTTATGTTGTTGCTTTGTGTCTCTTTTGTTTCTTTATGTTGTTGCTTTGTGTCTCTTTGTAGTCATTTTGTTTCTTTATGTTGTTGCTTTGTGTCTATTGGTAGTCATGTTGTTTCTTTATGTTATTGCTTTGTGTTTCTTTGTAGTCATTTTGTTTCTTTATGTTGTTGCTTTGTGTCTCTTTGTCGTCATTCTGAATATCTTTGTAGTTGCTTTTTGTTTCTTTGAAGACCCCATTGTTTCTCTTTGTAGTTGCTTTGTGTCCCTTTGCAGTCATTTTGTGTACCTTAGTAGTTGCTTGCCTCTTTATATGTTGTGTCTCATCTCAACAGTGTGTGTCTTTCTCGTGACATTTTGCAGGTCAAGGCCCTTTGGCCCCTGAGCCTGTGCCTGGTTGTCCCGTTCAGGTATCCATTTAGGAGCAAAATACATTTTATAACCACAAAATTCAGTATTCTCAATTCTTTAACTCTCAGCTATCTACTCAGCTCAGCCAGACTTCTTGGATTTGCAGTAATTCTAAATACTCTACGTTTTATTTACTCTACACATATAAAAAGACCTTGTATAGATATAAAACAGTAATTTCTTTACTGAAAAGCTTTCAGATCAGCTCTAACACCGTGTCTGAACTCGTGCTCCGTGTGTTGTTGGCGGGCGTCCACCTCAGCAGGGTTTGTCTTTAATGGTTAGACAAAAGGCTTATGTGCTGCGCTTCTGTTTGAATTATGAACTCAGAATACATAAGTGGGTATCACAATGTGATCACAATGTGGTATTAGAGTTAATATCAACTTATTTTTAGCTGACTTCAAAGTCAGACCTCAGTGAAGAAGGAACGCTTCTCCTTGACTTTCACGCTCTGTCGAACGCGATCCGTAAAATAATGTAACACTTTAATATATGTGTAAGTGACTTATCTGCAATTCATGCATTAATATAAGTGCAAGACTCAGCATGAATTAATGCATGAATAAATGCATGACGTATGAACTCATGAGGGTCCATGCTAATTGGTGTAATGAGTTGACTTCCTCTTTGGCACATAAAAATCTAACTTTAGATCATTAACTAACATACAGTAAGTGATACATTAATTATCCCATTAGGTCGAATGAGCCCTAAGATTTACTTCAACATGGCTCGGGTCCAGGTGAAGAGACGAGGACCTTATTTTGTAAAGTTTGCCACAAGTCTTATGTAACTCTGACTTAATGTACTGATTGATAAAGACGTGTACATCAATTACAGCGGCCCGAATCTCTTCTGAGACCACAGCCCGTCCTCCTCATTCATCTTCCATGACTCACTCACATACTCGGTCTTCTTCTGCGCAACAGCACAGAATCCACTGTTATTTAAAGACCATTTCTAAGACGCCCAATGATTTCATAATGTATCATGTGTCACGAGGATTGGGTCATGAGGATTTTCACGATCAACTAAAACCTTTTTGAAAGGAATCAAACCTTTTGTCTGTTAAATGTAAAGAAATATTGAGAAGCTTAATGTGCCCAGGAGCCTTCAGATTGCTTTATATATTTTTGATAGCTCCAAATAATAATAATAATAATAATAATAATGCCACTACACTGCCTGCACTCTCTATGTCGATATGACCCCTACTGAGGATGATCTATTTTGTACCGTCCGTGTCAAATATAACCAATTCCTCTGTGCCAATGAGCTCCAACAGATGTCAAAAAAACCTATTAAACACATCATTGAACCACATAGTTGCCCTGGTTGACATGTTCCTTCATTATGAAGAACATGGGCACTGTCGTCTATTTTGAGTCAATCGTACACGCGTTGTCCTTCTGAGCACCAAATGTATCTTCATCCACCAAAGAAAATAGTTCCTAACAAACGCATAATTTACCCTTTTAGAGCAGCGTTTGTCGGGAACGACAGAGTTCATCTCACTGACACGGCTCATTTCACTGTTTAAAGAAAGAGAAGACTGGAAATTAGATTTGTGTTGGTAATATTTTCTCCCTTTTTTTTAAATGTACTGACCTCTTGAGTGTGAAAAAAGGTTGTATAATGCTGCAGTTGAAGTTGGTGAATTTAAAATGATTTAGTCACATAACCCTTTTTGTGATTCACAGTTTAAACTACTGTTGTGATGCATAATGTGATGCTGAAAGGGAACAACTCAGTATTAGAAAAAAAAGCTTTAATTCATGTTTATGAATGCATGAATTACTTATGATTCAAATTAGTTACTCGTAAAATATGTGTTTCTAAAAACGGATGCTTAAATTACGCCTGTTTCATTCTCTGGTTTTCTTTCCTCCATCAGACTTCTTCTTGACAAAAATCTGCTCTAATGACAGTGTGTGTATGTGTGTGTGTGTGCATGTGTGTGTGTGTGTTTTTCCAGTGATATTACCAAATACTTTCAGAATGTGACAAGTGTGTGTCCTGACTGTCAGCTTAAGTTAAAGCCTGAACTTCAGGCCATTCTGCCAGTATGCATGCATGCATGTGTGTTTGTTTGTGTGTGTGTGTGTGTGTGTGTGTGTGTAGGCACTATGATGCTGTGTCCACTGAGCAACAAACTCTTTTAGGCTTTTTTAAGAGCTGTCATGCACACAGGTACACGCAGTGCGAGTGCACTTTCTGCAGGTACAGAGCACTCCTAAACAGTGTCTCCCTCCCCGTCTCCTCGCTGTAGATCCCTAAGATGGCGGTCGTCACTGTCAATGACGTCAGCAGAGCGCCGGTGGGCTGGTGACAGCGTTTCTGCTGCTGTAACAGGTATGTGAGAGACTCCTATGTGATGAGATGAAACCTGACAGCCGGAGAACCGACGGGGCGCCAATATCTGGCAGAAGTAAAATCTTGGTCCGTGCCATCACACCTTTTATAATTTTAATTTGACGGCTGCCGTTCGCTATCCCTCTTATTACCTTTTTCTTCTTTTTCTCTTTCGCTGTTCAGCAGCTTCTCTATCCCTTTCTTCTGCTCTCTATATCTCTTTCTTTCTTTCTCTCTCCTCCACCTCCTACACGCGCCCCCTCACCTCTCCTCTCTCGCCGTTTGATCAGTGGAGCAGCATCTCAGCAGGAGTATTTAAGGAAAGACAAGGCGCCCCTGCTTTTATTCTCTCCGTCTCACCCCTCCGTCTTACATCTCTCTGTGCTCTCTTTTGCTCCTCTCCCCTGTTTTATTCTCACTTTAATAATCCTATTTCACTTCTCTTCCACACACTTTTTTTTTTTCTTCGCAATGTGGGTTTCAACACAATAACCACAATGTCTATGTTCCTCTGTGTGTGTGTGTGTGTGTGTGTGTGTGTGTGTGTGTGTGTGTGTGTGTGTGTATATTTGTGTGTATCTTTAAATATGTGAACAGAGGGACTACAGTAGTTGTGTTCAATTACACAGCAGGAGAGCTGCGTCTGAGTCACTCAAACTAATCTGGCCTGAAGGTGCAGCTCCAGAGACCTGTGATGTTTGTGTGTGTGTGTGTGTGTGTGTGTGTGTGTGTGTGTGTGTGTGTGTGTGTGTGTGTGTGTGTGTGTGTGTCAGAGAGAGACTTATGCAGTGTGTGAATGTGTGTATCCATATAAAGGGGGAGCTATAAGTAAATATAGTTTTATATTCTTTTCTCATTTCTTCATTTGATATTCATTGAATTAAAAAAACAGGAAATATTACGCATGAAATTGGACCAGTAGCTTCATATTTAAAGGGTACAGCTGGCATATTCTTTATCTTCTTTGTGTCAACTAATCCCATTAAAAGACCAAAACCGACAAAGACTTGATTCCTCAACGCGAGCCTGTTCATATTCTATTCCTCTGTGATGTACACCTCCGTTTCTGTCCAAAAACGACATCGCGAGCAAAATGAGCCAAAATGTTGCACTGGATGACGTGCTATTTTTGAATGGTAGTTTATTTTGAGTCAGTTCCTCAAATACCATCTTGCTGCAGTAAATACTGACTGAAACTCACTCGAGCACCAAAATGTGTCTTCATCTGTCGGAGAAAATGTCCTTTTTTACTCCTGTTTGGTTCAAGTTGGCTTGAAACTACAGTGCCCAGCTTTGAGGGAATTAAACTGGAGCTGGGAGCTGGAGCAGTAAGTACCCAGAGACTAAAGGTTCAGGTGTACTCAGAGCTGAAGATGGACCCTCGTCCACCTCCCTGTGAGGCTAATCCGACATTCACACCATATCCCGGCTGTAGGAAAGCAGTTCTTTGTGTTGTTCTCAAGGGCAGAGACGAGCATGGACATCTTATCATAACCGCTGGACACAAACTCACCACGGACCCGTTCCTACTCACGCAAATAGCACAAGAGCACTGGGTGTGCTTCCCCCCCGAGCAGCAAGAACGACACAAGGCGATCACACACCAGCGTGTGTTTTCACTTCGAAATTATATTTGTTATTTCTCTGTTTTAAATTCGTTCTTTACATCCTCTACAAAGTATATTTTTAGGCGTGAAAACCCACAAAATCAAACCAAAAACAACAAACTGTCAAAGAATACATGAATGAAACAGTTTCATGATCATACTACGTTTTAAATAATCAGATTTAATCCTAGCCAAAGGCCTTAAAATCTCTCAACAAACATTGTACAGACAATTTTATTTAGAGTCCTTATTTCAGTTTCCAACCTAAATGTGCGTACACACAGTGTGTGCAGCAGCTTCAGAGGAGAGCAGGAAGTAGAAGTGTCAAACTGAGTGTCAAACCTATTTATACGTTATCTGTTCACATTTTGAAAACCCTTTTGAAGCATTGACAGTAGTTTTGTTGTACTTTGTGGTGGGCTGTAATGGATGTACATGTACAGTATGGTATCAGGGCAGGTTGTTCAGAATTTGTTTCTCGGGGCCAAATCCCCACGTTGAGGCTCAGGAGACGTTACACAAGACAAAATTGTTCATTGGATGTGACAACTATTCTCAGTGAGCTCCAGAAAGACGCCTGACAGCCTCACACACCTCATCAAGTATTTAATGCAAACTATGTTTCATGCATGGATGTCTGTGTGCTGCTGTATGTCTGTCTGTGTGTGTGTGTGTGTGTTTGTGTGATATGAGAGAGAGTTAGAGAGAGAGCTCACGATAAAAGCAGAACAGTGGCAAAGGATAGCAGTGCATTTCCTGACACACACACACACACACACACACACACACACACACACACACACACACACACACACACACACACAGATGAGGCCTCCAGAGTTCAGCTGGCTCTAGATGGCCGTGGGCAGGGAGCCTTTGTGGGGCATCGCGTTGTGTTGTGAGCGGTATTGTTAGACTTCCAAGGCCGTAAAGTGAGGGAACGATAAAGTGTGAAGATAATAGGCGAGAATTGCGAGAATGTAACTGACGTGTACAGACGCAGAGAGAGTGTGCTGTAACTGTAAATCAAAGGGAGGGGGACACGTGTAACCTGACTAGGAAGGTGATTGGATGGACCATCTGTCAATCAAACTCTTAGCAAAAGTGAGTCTGGAGAGGAGCGAAAAACCTTCATTCCATTGAGAAAAGCCTTCAGTGTCGCTTTTTGCTCTTCCTTACATGAACTGACGCCGTCGCGGCGTCTAAGCCGCCATTGTCGCACACCGATTGGAGCCTTCGCTTGAAGTCTGACGAGAGGGATTTTCGCCGAGAGCGATTCTCGCCAGCATCCAGTTGCTGTGCAAGTTAAGGATAGTGGCGCTCTAAAAGGTTTTTCTATGACCTCAGAAAACAGTCGGCCGTTGAGCCGTCTGTTCGGCTCGGCAATGACTGGCTGCTCGCATCGCGCAGCAAACGTCCGCCCTGCTTGTCGCCTCTGAGTGACAGTTTTGCTTGTTTGAGCGCTCGCTCTGCAGAGCAGGAAGGTGACAAGTGACCTGCTGATCAGTTCATCCTGAAAAAAAAAAATCCTGCGAGTGCAAATTCTTAAATTCAGGCTTGAGAACAAATCATTGTCAGAGAATGACCTTGACAGAGGAAGATTTCAAGTGAAGGACAAGATGGAGCTGATTAGGGACGCAAGAAGAGTACAAGTGTCTAATAACTTTAATTTATCGAACTAACCTTTCAGAAAACAATGAGGAGCCACGGTTCTGAGATGAGGTTAAGTAGATATGCGGTCCGAGGTCAGATGATCAGATGGTGGAGCAGAGACAGAGAGGACGGTCTCATCACAAAAAGAGTGATATTATTTCACAATCATTGCACAAAACAGCCATCATAGTTGCGTTTTGAAGCAGGATTAAAGAGTTCCCGCTCTCAGCGGACCGTCCAGGGCGTCGAGCTAACGGAAGTCACATAACAGCACGATGTTGAAAATGTGAGCGTGTCCATTAGTTATTTAGCAGCTCGGGGAGAACTTTGAATTTTGTTTGATTCTGCTGAATCCGACCCAGTGGCACCTTGTGCCTGATGGTCTCGTTACTTATGTGCGTCATATAGAGGCGTTAAATGGAGACTGTTTCATAACCAGTTAAAAGTCCCTCTCTTAACTTGCAGCTCTCTCTTTTGCCAAAGTGGAACAGCATGACATACGTACTTGACAGGTTCCTGATTTTCTATACTTCCCCTGTGACAATTAAGTTAATCCGAGGAAGCTCTAAAACATGGAAAGGTTGCTTTTTGCTTTCACAAAAACACATGATAATGATAATGAGCTCCGATGTGACTGCAGCCCCTGCAAATGACAATATAGGACATCAATAACACAAACTCATGTGATGAAGCCGGTGCTGCTTGCTGAGAGGTCTCTGATTTGCATTGGCCTCTCCACTGGCTCGGGTTCCTCATTTCTCTCACAGCTTCACGTGTCCCACTGAGCCAAGTGAATGAAAAACATCCGCTCCTAGTTAGTCCTCTAACTCATATGTCACATGTCTTCATGCTTTGAGGCGACCCCTGAAAAAATTATGCAGGGTTATTTTCCCCCCCCGAAAAAAGTCCTCTTTTTGTTAGCAAACAGCTTAACACCATGCACCATTCTTGCATCCAGTCATTGGATCATTTGTGTTCCTCGACTCCTGTTCTCACACCAGAGCTGACCCCGCAGAGATAGCAAACAAAACATTGCGTGTCTTGGGAAGGATTTGGATGTCTGGGCCCAGACCGCCGTGGTCACGTCGTACTTGTACCGAGAAAGCCAGACAGACATTTGCACCCTCTCTGCGTCCTCTGGGGATGAGCAGAGTGGCCTCTAGCTCTTGAGTCAAATGACTTGCGAGTGGCTGCAGCTGAAGGGAAGAAGCAGCTGGATGAAGATGAGTGAGGACCTGCTCTTCAGACTAGGATTGTGCAACACTGATATCCTTTACTTCCACTGACTGCTGTCAAAGGTGACTTACATTTTGGACGGTAATGGTGGTGGATCAGGACATCGATTGCCATGAAATTTGGGCCACACATTCATGGTAACCAGAGGATGAACCCTAATGACTTTGGTGTTGCCCTTTCTAGCACCATCATCAGGTTAATTATCGTATTTGGATTATGATTACATACTTGCAAAACTAACAAATTACAATCCACCTCAGTTGCTTTGTCAAACTAAGCTGCGCCATCTTTTTCCCAAGATCGATTCCCCTACTGTGCTGTGATTGGCTCGAACTGGCTCCGCCCTACTGTGCTGTGATTGGCTCGTACTGGCTGGCACTATTGTACTGTGATGATCAGTTGATAGCTCGGTGATGCAATGTGCGTTCCTCGGCTGTGAAGTCCTCTCAGGTGAAGGCAACGCACCTGCTTGGTTAGGTTTAGGTTTGAGTTTAAAATAAATCCTTTCTGGCAGAAAGCCCTGAAGGAAAATTCCTCCCGTGAGCAAAATGAGCCAAACGGTTAAGGAAACGAGTGCTGGATGATCACAGCACAGCAGCGCATGACTAGTAGGCTTGAGGGGGAAAAAAATTATGCATGTTGCATCTTTTAAAAATAACATGCAACTAGCATGGTGACCAAAGTAAAGATTATAACTGCTTAGCATCAGCGTGTTGACTTTGTCACTGTAAGCATGTTAGCATGCTGACATAAGCATTTACCTCAAAGCTAGAAGCTTAAAGCCTCAAAGAGCCACTAACATGGGGCTCGACTCTCGTTTCTCACACCCATACGTTCAGAACGGTTGGATTTTCAGTGTCTTACTCAAAGTTTCGTTGAGAGCTGGACAGCAGGATCACCGATCCTCCGACTGAACAGCCAACCCGACGTACAGCCTCACTGGCAATGACGAAAATAATGAAATTGTCCAGGGAACCACTGAGGCTGAGGCAAAAAATAAGATGTCAGGGAAACATGTTCTGAGTCTCGGCGCAGAACGAAGCTCCCATAGCTTCTATATCCCGGCAGACCGGCTCGGATAATGTCTCAGTGATTAAGTTAGCGAGATCTGACACGGGCTGAGTGCCTCCCACCGGCAGCAGACATTACAGTCAGCATGAAGCTCTTCAAACACCTTGGACAGCTCCTGCACTGCTGACGGATCCACAATCAGCACCACGGACAGAGACACAGCAACACGACCCCTGTGTCACTCTGCGGAGTGAAAGTAAAAACATCAGTTGGCTTTATGTCTCTTCGGTAACATTAATCTGAACAACACTTGGATCTTTTTTCCTGCGTTCACAGCAGAACACACTATATTGGGGGAAGAAACTCAAATGAATGGATTTTGTTGTAGTGGTAGGAGTTGAAGTTAATTCATATTTAGCGCGCAGAGCCAGTGGGGGACATGCATCAGGCCCAGTGGTACATTTCAGTCTCACAAAGAAGAAATACGTCGTGCTCTCGGCCTCCTGTTGAGTCTCCGGTTTGACTTTTACTGCCGGCGTGAACATAATTCAATACAAACTCGCACAAGGGTTCCTCTTGCATTTTGTGGACTTTACAGGCTTTTTTTTCTTCTTCTTCTGTCCATGCGATGAAGCAAGAGAACAGAGTTTAAAAGCAGCAGCGTTCACCCCGACTGCATAGATGACTTCATTTTTAAGCATCCATGCGGTTTACAAGTACATCATTTATGGCCTCAGCCAATGGCGCTGAAAGGTCGGCTTACTCCACTGAAAGACCTGTTTGACACTGACGAGTACTTTAACAAATTGCTTACTCGACGCTACTTCCTACCTTGAGAAAAATACACAGGGAGGTTCAGTGTGAGTTTCACTGCAAGTCCATCAAACTAAGTATTATTTTTCCAATACACAATGCGCCTTGTCTAAAGGTTACGGCGTCTCGCCTCCGACAGGGTGAAGTCTGTTTGCATGAAGACAAAAACAAACCAGAGGAAAGTGTTCTCTCGTCGCTTGTTTCTGGGGATTTCAGCAGATGTTTGCTCAGCTGGCGTCAAACTGCAGATGTTTTCTGAGCATTTTAAGGACTTCTTGTACACACTGGCTCAAAAGTTGACTCCATCTGCTTCAGGAAGATCATGTCTTACAATAGAAAGCTCCAGAACAGCTGCTAGCGGAGCTTGTGTTGAGGTTGTTTGGTCAGCTGTTGTTTCTCAAGGTCAAGAGTTCACTTTGAACAATACAATATGTTCAAGTTTGTTCCTCCAGAACAAAAATATTTACACAATATGAATAAGTAACAGGCCAAATTATACTTATAAATAATATTTGTATGTATTTATATCCTGCTATTTTGAAACCCTTCCCCAAAATGCTTAGCTTTTCTAAACAAAAATGCAATGTTTCTTAGATTTCTCTGCTCATTGTTCTTGTTGACTGGAGT
Organism: Clinocottus analis; assembly: GCF_023055335.1. Classification (NCBI taxonomy): domain Eukaryota; kingdom Metazoa; phylum Chordata; class Actinopteri; order Perciformes; family Cottidae; genus Clinocottus; species Clinocottus analis. The sequence continues at coordinate 1,696,103 of NW_027175954.1, read as the reverse complement.
AATTGTATTGCGAATGATATATTGTGTTTGTCTATTGGCAGCATGACATCACCGAGTCACTCGCTTCTTATATTTACATCGTGCACCACAAAGACACAATGTCTCGTAGTTGTTGTCTCTTCCTTGACACTTGTCTGTGATTTAATGTCAAATAAATTGAGCGAAACTCAAACTTTCCTCTCTCAACTCACAAACATAAATTGACAGACAGAGTTATGTCCTCTGCGCTGCAAATTATTCATTCAATATTTTGTTTTTGTTGTTTTTTTTAGTCTGCCGGCAGCTGACAAGAACACTAAACATTGTTGTTGATGCTGACGCTGAGCCACAAGGTCAGTAACGTTATGAACAGGAGTCTTTGAAGAGATGAAACTGCTGGTAATTTATCGGTACAGCTCTGACAAATTACTGTTTCCAGGAGGTAATGAGTAAAACAACAAGATGAATGCTATCTTTTACAGAGAGTAATGACGAAGATATTACCTTTTTATGGATGCCAAACTTAATACTTTCAATAATACAAACAGAAGACGCTCTGCATATGAGAACAGGGTTTCATATGATTGTTAATTTAGTCACACACGTGCACAAGCTGTCCTCGTTCATCCGTCATGGACCGCTGTGGTTGTGGGGAGGAGGGTGATGCAGAGGGGACGATGCCCAGCAGCGAGTACCCCCCCCCCCCTCACCCGGGGGAGGGCTGAGTGCCTCTCCCTCTCTCCCGCCTGGAGCTTCATCTTTTATAGACGAGACAAAATAAAACAAACACAACAAAACGGCGTGAAGTCTGAGAGCCGCGGCTCTCACATTTACGAGCTCTCGCACATGGGGAGAGGGGAGCTGGAGATGCACACGGAGCAGAGTTTGTCCAACTCCTTGTTCCCGCCTCCCGGCATCCCTCAGCAAGCAGCAGTCAGGTGGAAACGCACACTATTAGAATAACAACAATGCCGCACACTGTGCACGCGTGCGTCGGGATGGATGTAACATTAATGGTGCGATTAGCCAGGTCCTTAAAGCTAAATTTACTCTAAATGTTCTGTGTCTATTTTTTGCACCTGGAAGTGCCCTGATTAGCATATAGCTATTAGCATAAGCATAGCCTGGCAGGACTATTTATGTGTGCGAGCGAGATAGGGAGAGAGAAAAGTGAGGCAGGGACTATGGTGTCGTCAGTCATGCACGATATCTCACTGTTTGGGATTTATAGCTTTCTACCAGGGAAGCCATGTTGCTTTTGTTGCTCAAACTGAGCCGACTGACAGGGACTGTGGCGTCAATCAAACGTCATCTGTCAGGCAGCGGAAAGTCCACCATCAGAGCTGCAAAAGAGGAACTGTTTATCATGGATATTGAAGAGGGACTCAAGTGTTTCAGAACGGCTCCGCCATAAAGTCTGAAGACTCACGAGGCACAGATTAAAGAAGAGGAGGGTTACGAGTGAAAGCAGCAGAGACGGAGACGTTCACTCACTTTTAGTGCTTAACAAGAGTCATGGTCCAGACATGGGGCGCCGTGGGCCGTCCTCCACCGGTTAGTGCCTTTCAATCTCTCCACAACGGCGTCTTAACACAAGCTATAAGCTAACCTGCTGCTGGGTGGAGATTTATATTTACCACACAGACATGAGAGTGGTATCAATCTTCTGGTCGAAGTCTTGGCAACGAAGTGAAAGAGCATATTTCCAAATCAGCTAAAACTTCATGATGAATATATTTACCTATAAGCTAAACACAATTCTAACGTCAAACATGAGCAAACAAAGAAAACGGGCAAACAATTTGTCTTCTTGTTACTTCTTGTCGCTAGACGACAAAAACTCACTGGACCAGCAGCTGAAGAGAACAAATACACATTATTTATACAGCCGTAACCACAAATCAAGCTAATGGCAAGCTAGCTACACCAATACACCAATATCTCTGGACGTTTTACTTTGCACCGATGAGCATTGCACACTGCACTCCTCCAGCAACAGCTGTCCATGTAATAACAGACGATGTGTCTCCATCTGCTGGATGAATTGTGGTACTGCACTCATCCTAATGGCATTGGCCTTCAATACGAGCATGAGCCAAATAGTCCCAAATACACCAAATGGTTTTCTTTGGACGCTTTGTATAGAGGTATGATGATAGATTTTTAAAAACAAAGCCATAAAAGGTTAATTTTATAATAATTTAATTTGTGAGTAGTATTAATATGTATGTGAGTAGTTGTAGTAGTTTTATGAAGCCCGGTAAAGTCCAGAGGGAGATGCGTGAAGTCAGATGATTTGCCTCACATGATGTCACTCAAAGTAAGTCAGTAAGACTGTTTTAAAAGTCAGAAAGAAGTGAGTTTACTTTCTCAGACCTGTGTAGCCTGTTCCTCCTCCCTGCTCGAGGCCACGCTCCACGTCACGGGGATGACAAACTTGACATTTTCAGCCGGACTGACGTCCGTGGGGTTGCATTTTGGGAACGTAGATGCCAGGTTATTACAAAAAAAGACGGCAGTTCTTCTTCTGCTGCATTGATTTTGATTGTTTCTTTTTTTAACTAAACTTTCCATCGTGCGTCCAACAACGCTGTTGAAGCTAAACTGGTGAAGCACTCTTATGTATTTACAGTTGAGTTAGATGGATGGCTAGATAGCTATAAAACTCCTCAACTTAAAACTCTCGGTAAGAGTCTGGGCTGTCAATCAAGCATCATCTGTCAACATTTACTAAAGCCTGAAGAAAGTGGACCATCAGAGCTGTGAAAGGAGCCGCTTCATCCCGACTCAGACGCCCAGAACAAAACGTCTGCACACGATGACTGCATAACAGCACTGAAGGCAACATCCAGATCCAAACTCCTCGTTGCTCCTACCCTCCTTCCCCTGCTGGATGGGTGACTTTGACAGTAAAACGCTGTCAATTGCCATCAAATCAGTGTGAACGAGGACTCCTGCAACACAGAAGAGGCTCGAAAGCCAACAAGCTGAGAAAAATTTAAACTGTTTTTATCTTCATGTTCCTGGAGATATCCAGGGAAAATGTGAAAACACTTCCACGCAGAAACACACACACACACACACACACACACGCACACACTCTCTCTCTTTTACACAAAGTGAGTGCTGACCGCTGGAGGCTGAGAATAGATGTTCTAAGTTGGATGCAGTTGATGTAACTATTATTTCTCCTCTCTTTCTGCTCTCCTCTCCCCTGGTTCATGCTACACCTATCTCGTCTTCTTCTCCCTCCTCCTCTGCTGCCGCTCTCTCATTCCTCTCTATTCATCTCCTCTATATCTCTCTCTCTCTCTCTCTCGCGCTCTTCTTCCTCCCCTTTCCTCTCCTCTGACTAGGCTCAACTCACTCCAGTATTTTTAGTATTTGTGAGTAGGCGTCGCCAGGTCCTTATGAATTTTCATGGGTTTGTTTAGTGTGTAGGCTGACACGCTGCTCTCTCCCTCTCTCCTTCTCTCTCTCCCCCTCTTTTTCTATCTATCTATCTATCTATCTCACGCATACAATCACAGCAGTTTAAGAACACAAGCGTACATGCAAACACACACACACACACACACGCGTTAAATGTGTAGGCTGACTGCTGGTTAATGAGGATGTTTGAAGTCTCTGGACGAGCCAACAGCCTACAGCGGGGCTGTCAAAGTCAGCGCTATCACCCTCATCGTCCTCCATCATTCTCTCTTCTTCTTTTCCGGCTTGTGCTTCGTATTTGACTGACTCCTCTCCAGCCGCGGGGTTGCTCCGACGCAGACGCACTTTCAGGAAATTAATCATCTTCATTTATCTGCTTAATCTCGCAGCACATACATGTGTGTATATTGTATGCACGAGCGTTACTTCAGGGGTACGGGGAACATGCTTTCTTCTCCCGCGTGTTACAGTAATTACATCGCCAGCTCGACACGTGGGGCTCCGTTCCATTAATTAAATAAGAGGCTCGTGTCTGAGTGTGTGTTGTTACTCCGTCCATTAGACGCGAGCATATGGATCACGTCAGGAAGAATTAGGCCGCCGTGGTCCTCACGCCCCGTCTCTGAGGAAGCAGCAAACAGATGAGGACACACACTCTTGTGAGCGCAGACGTGTAGGTCTGCGTGGACGCTCGGTAGTGGAGAGCGATGTTTTCACCATGCGAGTCATTTCAAATGAAGTCTGAACGGCGGCGGCGGGACTCTCTCTCTCCTCCTTCCTGCTTCTCCTCTGGCTGCAGCTGGTCTACGGCTTGTGACAGATCTTTCAGCCTCGGTGTGTGCTGATTTGCACCATGCAAAAGTGTGTTTGTGTGTGTGTGTGTGTGTGTGTGTGTGTGTGTGTGTGTCTGAGTGTGTGTATGTCTGAGTGTGTGTTTTTTGTCTATGTGCTCCTCTCTGCTCCCCTCTCCTGTCCCACTTCAGCCCAGATTAGAGCGTCCGTCTCCTGAGGGAGACAAAAATATAAAAATAAAGCTTTTTACCAGAACACTGATCTAAACACACACACACACACACACACACACACACACACACGAGCACGCACTCACACACTCATGTCGAGCGTCATTATGAAAGCATTCGACGAGTGGGGCAGAGAGAGCTTTTGCAGCAGGATCCTAAAAAGTCCTGTTAGTAGTCAGCAGACGGCAAAGATAGATACACTGATATACTGTGAATATATATATATATATATATATATATATATATATATATATATATATATATATATATATATACACACACACACACACACACACACACACACACACACACACACACACACGTAGATAAATAGAAGGTTGTTTATCCTCCTCCAGCAAACCTGCTTTATTTCTTTAGGACACACTTTAGTCACGGTGACATCACCGATTGGTTTGTGGATTGCTGTTTTGAAGCTTAATTTCGGCCGTTGCCATCTTGGTTTTTGGCTGTCGCCATCTTTTTTTGCAATCAGAAATAACAGCAGAGGGTGGGTTAATTTTTACTGCTTTCTTAAATTACTTTTTTTTTTTAAATGTATGTAGGTCCTTCATTGGAGGTGTTTGATCATTATTTTTTAGAGACAAACTGTAAAATAAAATGTCTTTATTATCACTTTATCGAAGGTATTTTCTCATAGACTTCTATACAATCAGACTTCTTTTCGCAACCAGAGGAGTCGCCCCCTGCTGGCCATTAGAGAGAAATCAAGTTTCAGACACTTCAGCATTGGCTTCACTTTTAGGACTCGGCATGCGGATATTTAGAAGGTATAATGGTCACAATGTTCACCAATATTTATATGTTAGCATGCTAACATCTGCTAATTAGCGCTTAACTCAAAGTGCAGCTGAGGCCCATTTTTTGCAGTTATTTGGTAAAAATGTTGATGAAAAATTTAAGAATTGCCGATTGCAATTCATCCTGAGGGAAGCGTGAACGTCTCGTACCCGTTACCAATCAAAACTGCAAACTATTGCTGATGCAAGAGGAAAAGTCATCCTGGATTCATCCTCTGAGGATCAAGAATGAAAGTTTCATGACAATCCAGCTCATAGTTTGTGAGATATTTCAGTGCCCGACCAACACAAAGTTAATTCATTAACAATGTATTAGCTCAACTTATTAACTGCAGACATGATGGCTTATTAGAAAGTGAGAAACCTCTGACTTACAGACTTCCTAATGAGCCATTAAGTTTACAGTAATGTTATCATTAATTAAGGCAACCCAAATGTTGAAAATTAATTTCCCTGGACCTTAGAAACAGTTGTCTGACCAAATAATCTTAAGTCACGGTCTGGTGTGTATCCTCCGACGGGACTTTTGTTGTTTAAAAAAAAGAAAAGACTCATCTTTAATTACAGTTTTGACATGTTAGTCACTTCTTTAAAGCGCTGCAGAGCACCCTCGACAACTCATCGGAGGGTGAGAAACCCAGTGTACCCAAGAGCACATTAATGAGTCCTTGAAGGAGTCGTTTAACATTTAGATAAATACACTTTCTTGCAGGGAGTTTATGATAAATATGAAGCTCAAGACTTAAGGGAAGCAGCCTGGCTCTGTCCACACCAACACAATGGTGGTTTATATGCTAAATTAAATGGTTTTCAAAAGGGTAAGACAGTCCAAACACATTATTGAACTCCCTCTGAGACCTTATTTCCGGACTCAACAAGAGAAATAAAAAAGATAATTTTGTGATAATAAAGAAAACAAAAATTCTGTGTTCACAAAATGAATCTTCCATTCATTGTCTATGGAGCAGCTCCAGACTCCTGATGACATCACAGATTGGACTTCATACTGTGGTTTCTGGCTGAAAACATGTATTTAACTTTCTTTGTTCGTGGAAATAACATATTGGAATTCTTAATTTAGGGGATTTGACCCCTTTAAGTTTCATATTGTATCCTCTCATAGCTCCTTACCGATTGATAAAGCATAAATACTTGTATATACAATAGATTAGTTACATGGCGGATGTATAGAAAGATGGATGGATGGATACGATTAATCAACAAGACCCAGACAAGTAGAAAAATGTAACCTTTACTTATTTACAGATTGTACAGAGGTACTGAGTGACAAGGTAGTATTTACAACACAACTAGTAGCTTAGAAACCCCTGAACTTATACACAAGTGAGATACACGGCAGGGAGACCCGGAGGACCGCGCACACCAACGCGCTCCTTCCACCCAGCACTGTGTGTGTAGAAGATGTGTTTATCGGGACCAAACTGAGAAGCGTTTACCACATGTCGCTCGACGACGGCCGGCGTTGTGCAGGAGCCAGCTTTGGCGCCTTCGTCGGTGACATCGCGGGCCGGGGGGAGTCTGGTGCTGTTCAAGCATCCGGGGCTCCGGTCGGATGTGTGGTGGTGCACTGACGGAGGTGGAGGGAGCCGTCGGTGCGCGCGTGGCCTCGGTGGGGGTCAACTCAGGGAGAACTCAGGTGTTGCAGCAAAAATAGGTAACCACCAGAAACACGAGCACGTCATGCAATTTAAAAAAAATGATAATCAGAGAATCAAACGAAAAGGTTGGTGGAAAAATCGGTGTGATGGCGGACGCAGAAAACTCATTCTACATGCTCTCCTAACCGACAACAGTACAGACGCAACATGTGTTTGTGTGTGTGTGTGTGTGTGTGTGCGTGTAGATGTATTTGTGTTGTATGAGTAAGAGCCGGGTCAAATGTTATGTGTGGGACGAACCGAAGAGAGGACAGAAAAGTATACACACACACACACACACACACACGCACCACAAACAACCTCTTGTTACACATATCATCCACTGACTTATATAAATGCCTGCACGGTGTAAAACACACTTGCACACACACACACACACTCTCTCGCACACACACAAGTACACACACGCTCACACTCAGAGGTGAAACAACACAGACTCGTAGTGGAAGAGAACTATGTGGGAGGGAGGGGGCTCGTATTCACCACACAGGCTGGACCATCGTTATTCATTGAGTGTGATTCAGATGAGAGACCCAGCTACGTGTTGCTAGTTAACTGGTGAGCTGACCAGGATCGTTAACTAGTCTGTTAACCAGGCAGTGAGGACTGTACAGTGAGGTCCCAACCAACAACACACCAGAGGAAAAAACTATATTAAAAAAAAAAAAAAAAAGAAATCACACAAGAATCTAAAAACATGCCAGTCTTTTTTTTTTTTGTTCTTTTCGAGAAGCAGAATAAAAAGCCACGTTGTTATTGAAATGAATTCAACACTTAATACCATTCAAATCAAACAAATGATATCCGTTTCTAACATTTAAAACAAATATTTCTCTGTACAGAAGTATAATATTGCAACCTGATATTGTGCATATAACTCACACACCAAACCTGGTAAGATCACCAAAAGAGGGGCAGCGGTCACCGATTTCGAAAAGGTGCGGTTTTTTTTGTTCAAACTGTCTTGCATTCTTTGCAGCCAATATATATAGAGCCGTGTGTGTGTGTGTGTGTGTGTGTGTCTGTGTGTGTATGAGAGAGCGAGAGAGAGAGAAAGAGAGAGAATAGAGACAGACGCTCAGCTAATGGGATATCAAGTCTTTTTTCCATCAAAATCCGTGCTTCAAAAATCAATGCCCTTACTCAGTAGATTATGGATTTCTAAAACACTCATACACACATTGCCAGCTCGTCGAGTGTGTGTGTGTGTATATGTGTGTGTGTTTGTGTGTGTGATGCCTCTGTAACGAGTCACTTTGCAATCTCTCTGCTTTGCCATGTGACTCTCTGCTGAAACACAGCGCCGTGTTCTCGCCAACAGAGAGCCAACACAAGTACCAGCTACTTTGACGCGCGTCCAGGAGTATAAATTTGGTGAGTAAATCTGCAACAGTGATGCACTCAGCCTCTAAAATCACTACGGAAACATTAAAATGGGCCTCGAGGTCTTTTGTTCAACATAAAAACTGTGTTTTTCGAAAAAAAAGCCAAAAAAAAAGCACTGTATCCTAAAAGAGTTGAGATTGAGGAATTGTTACGACTACTGATATAAAGTGATTTCCAACAATATGTTGAGTTTTAAAAACACCACGACTGAACTTTATTCTTCTGATACTCAATCTACTCTATAATAGAAGGAAGCAGGGAAGGAGCAAAAAGACAAAGGAGTAATTAAGAGAAGGAACAAAAGCCGATGGAGGAAGAAGGGAAGGCTGGATGAAGGAGGAATGAGCACTGCAAAAGTTAAGAAAATAAGAGAAAGATTAAGAGTCGTTGCTGCGTATACTGTTTGATGCTGTACCCATTATCTAACACGGTAAAACTTCTGACCTCACAATGGGAAATCAACGGTGCCCTAAAACCCAAATGGCAAAGAGAAATAAGAGAAAAGAAAACATCTATCCAGCGAATGGTTGAGAATATTCATATTTTTCAGTACAAAAGTGTTTTTGGTCAAACGTCTGTGTTAGGTGGCAGGGTATAAAATCTACAAAGTGCACAAAGAGAAGCTATCTCGTAGCTTCAACACACACACACCCACCCTAAAACTACTATCCTAGACTACTGCGTATGTGCATGTGTGTGTATGTGCATATATATATTTATATTTGTGTGTGTGTGTGTGTGTGTGTGTGTGTGCATATATGACCCTGTATAGGAGTTTAACTGTAACACAGGGCAGTAGGAAGCATGCAGTATGACCTGAAGGCTAGCTAAGAGAGGAAGCAAGGATGCTATACTGTATGTCTCTAGATCTAGAAACACTAGAACACACACTCTCGTCCTGATAGGCTTTTTTTTTTTTTACTGGCGGCCATGTTTGGTCCACTTTTTGGAATGTTCAATTAACTGACATCAACAATAACAAACAGTCGGTAGTTTTTACTTCCCCCGCTTCACCCTCGTAGAAACAGACACAGTGTGTGCGTGTGTGTTCGAGTGTTTGTACATCTGCGGGCAGACGCTTCTCAGACCTGCGTCCCGACCAGCTGCCCGCCCCCCAGTCTGGTCGATTACAAGAGATGGTAATTTCCCCGCTCAATTCAAGAGTTGCTCTAGTTTACTACTCTTTAAGCCATGCTGGCAGTGCAGTTTGGAGGCTCAGACAACATACGGGTTGACTGGAGAAAATCATAGTGCAACAGGAGAGTCCTGCGGGGCGGGGGGGGGGGAGGGGCGGGTGTGTTTAGCTGAAATATGTATGTGCTTATGTGTGCGCGAGTGTGTGTGTAATCTCATAAAGAAAGGGTGCTTCCTGCGAGTCCCCTTCCTCTGCGAGAGGCTGGTGAGAGGGCGGGACAAGTCGGCTCGTCTCCCAAACACGATGTTGAATCTCCCCCCCTCCTCCCCTCAGTCGGATCCCACGGTTGGCGTCAGACTCCGTGTACAGTGTCCCTCTTTATTCCACCAGGGATTCGATCTGTCTTGTCGGACGTATTGTCAGTTTGCGCCTCGGTGCCCAGAGCTTGAGGCCAGTACACACACTTTTCATCTCGCGGTGTGCCTGCAGGTGTCCCCGTGGCCCCAACCCTGTCCTGGAGAGGGTGCGATAAAGAAACAACGATTTATTTTACTCGGCATCCCCATTAACCTCGGAGTCCAGCGCAGACCTCCCCTTCTTTTGCCTCTGTGTGTGTGTGTGTCAGTGTGTGTGTGTCCGTGTGTGTGTGTGTGTGTGTTGACGTGTATGTGCTTAGAATCAGAGCAGCCTGGTTCCAGTCACACACACACACCTCTGTCTCGCATGCGTGTGTGTGTGTCAGCGTGTGTTTTTTTCAGTGAGAGTACGCGTGCGCGCGTGCGACTCTCAGACGTCGGACTCGATGCTCGGCATGCGGCGATAGAGCCGGGGCCGGTTGCCGCCGGCGCTCGAGGCTCGCGGCGCCGTCACGTAGCCCAGCGGCTGAGAGGCGGCGGGCGGGACCATGTAGGCCACCACGGGGGGCTCCTGCTGGGGGTAGAACAACTGTTGGTCGACAACGCCGCCGTGCTGGTTGTTGTGGTGACCGCCGTGGTTCCCGAGGGTGAGCGACAGCGGCATCCGCTGCTTGTAGAGCTCGTGGGCGGAGCTTCTCTGCGGAAGGCGCGTGACGGCCTGCGGGGAGGCGTCGCGCTGCGTCGCGCCGGGAGCCGACTGGAGGAAGGGGTTGTGGGACGGCCGGTCGGGGAAGAGGCTCTTTGAGCGCCGGGGGAGGGGCATGGGCGCGTCCAGACTGTGGTGGTGCGAGGGTGACGGAGACGGCGGGCTGCGGCTGCTGAACGGACGGTCGGAGCGCATGGTGAGGACGTTGGCGTAGGCCCCCTCGTCCAGGGTCAGCTCCCGCTCCCTGTCCCTGTCGGGCAGGCTCAGCCCCCGCAGGTGGGTGTGCAGCTGCGACTGCCGCTCGGGAACGCCGTCCGGGAGCACGTTCTCGTACGAGTGCTGGCGACTCAGCTGAAGGTGCTGCAACGGCGAGGAGGCCGGGAGAGCCGACGGCGAGGAAGGGGAGGGCTCGAAGTGGCTGACCAGCCCGTCCCCTTCGCCCACCAGGCCCAGCTCGCTCTGGGGAAGGTAGTGCGTGAACATGTCCCCGCCGTGCGGGTGCGTGTGCGAGTGGGCGTAGTGCGAGTGCAGGTGATCCTCGCTGATGTCGTAGAGGTTCCCCAGGTGGGCGCAGGCGTCGCAGCGGGCCTGCGGCGAGCGGACGGTGTAAAGGCCGGAGTAGCCGCTCAGCTTGGTCAGGCAGGAGCGACAGTGGCCGGGCCGGACGCTCTGCGTCCCCTGTCCCGCGCCCGGAGCGTCGAACGAGCCGCCGGCTTTGTCCTTCGTGCTGCTGGGAGAGAGGATGACGGCGATTATACAAACAAGGAAACAAGATTGTGAAAGCAGTTGAAACATGATCACTGGGGTTTTGTTTTTGTTTGTATTTTCTGCTGAGCGAGATACCTGCTGTGTGTGTAGGTGCTGTACTTCTTGTCCTTCAGGGAGTGCAGGTCGGCCTCTGCGCTGTGACTGTGGTGCAGCAGGCTGGCGCTCAGCTGCAAAATGGGCGCGTCCGCCTGGTGGGAGAGCGCGTGAGTGTGCGGGTACGTGCTGTCGGGCGGGAACAGGTCCGGGGGGTAGCTGTGGTCGTCCCCTCCCCCCTGGCTGTCTCGCTGGTAGGGCGGGGCGGACTGGAGACTGGCCTGGTCCGAGTCGATGGAGTAGATCTTGGACCCTCCGCCCCCGCCCACCACTCCCCCGCCTCCCCTCTTCCTCAGCTGATTGATGGGCTTGAATCCTCCCCTCGCCGCCGCGATGGAGTCCGAATCCTTGTGCGACGGCGGCCGGCTGGAGCACTCGGAGATGTCGGAGTGCGGCGGCTCCTCGGGCAGATAGCGCTGGCTCTTCATGGTCGCGGGGCCGGACGACGGGGCGGGGCTCGGCCCCGGCGTGGCGACGCTGGGCTGCGTCTTCAGCGTCTCCACGCTCTTCTTCCACAGGGCCCGGGGCTTCGAGCCCTGCGGCACGGCGGCGAGGGCCGACCCGGCGAGGCGGGTCTTGCCGTTGTCGTTGGTGATCGACAGCTGGGGCTTGTTGGGGCTGGTCTGAAGAGGCGTGGCTTTCTGTTGAACCGGGAACGGCGCAGCGTTGTTGAGGAGGTTTTTGTGTCGCCCGGACAATGACAAGAAACTGTGCGGACCGGCGGCGTTGCTATAGAGACCGGGACCCTTCGGGGGCAGAGTATGGAGCGAGTTACCTAGGAGACAAGGAGAGATGCACCTCAGACAGCGGATACGACAGACGGATGTTTGGCTGGATGCTCGGCCCGATCCATTAGCTGCCGCCCTGGCCATCGGAGGTGTTTCCAATCGCGAGCTCATACGCGCTCATACGCGACAGTCAATTAGTGATTACAGCCCCGAGACCGCGGCAAGGTGAGAGGAGTCACCTTTAGATCTGCGTACGCAGACCGTATGGAAAAGGCAAGGTGACCTCGGGACGTGTGAGCAACGTCATCACAGGTTTAAATGTCGTCCCTCGCTGTAACGCGGTTCACCTTTCGCGGCCTTTTTATTTTTTGCTTTCTTTTTTTTTTTACAGCGTACAGTGTGAACGCGCATTGTGTTCTGCGCCCTGATTGGCTAAGGGACTGTACTGCACACCCTTGTCAATCAATCTCCTCCATGCAGTGTCTCCTGTACAGTACACAATACGTTCGGTACAGAAAACATTCCTCTAAAACGACAGCGGAGCGGCGCCAGGACAAAGAGGACCTCGCAGATTGATCATTAAAATTAAATTTGTTAAACATGTTTGGGCTTATTTTTTTCAAATCCGCCAAAGTTTGAACTTTGAGAGTGTTTAAATAAGAGAGAAATGTGAGAAAAGGTTAATGCCTGTCTGAGAAAAGTGTATAAAAGTGTGTGCTTAGGGGTTTTTACGGCCTTAAAACATGTATCATAATTGTAAAAAATAAAGGATTTTGTCTATTGCGGGTTATTTTTAGAACGTATGTTCTGTGTGGGAGTGACAGTACCTTTCCCCGACATCACGTCCAGGATGTTGGGCTGCAGGAGGACCGTGTTGCGTTTGGGAGAAGACAGAGCCATGGACTTGGCGGACTTGAGCAGATGCAGCATGTTGGCTTGAGGACTGAAGTCCAGCTCGGGATTCTTTTTCTTCATGTCTATATGAACGCCGTGGATACAGCTCCATATGCCCTGAGAGGAGAGGAAACGGAGGAGGAGAGGAAGCAGGAGAGGAGATAAAGAAGATAACAGAAGAGTTATTTTCCCAACCCGATGACTTCACAAGAGGAAAGTTCAGGCATGCACAAGACTGATTCCCCAGCGCAGTAAATTAAGGGGAGACCTCTGTATCCTTCTCTCTCGATGCGATTACTCCACACCTTAACCTCGTTTTGTTTTCTAATGTGGCAAGGAGAGATAATCGCCACTTTTTTTTTAGACGAACTGTTTTCAGAGGCGCTGAGAAAATTTAATTTCGGCGATGATGTCACTGGAGGGGGCCTCTGAGTGCAAGGAGATGTTCTTCATGGAGCCACTTAACCTCCCGCATCGCTGCTCCAACACTATACGCACACCGAGAGAAAGACACACACACTCAGACACAGACACACGCACACACACACACACACACACACAGACAGACATCGCACTCTTTTTGTAAAACATTTAATGTGTGAAATGCTGCTCGTCTGGAATAAAAGCCCAGCCTCACACAGAGACATGACATATGAATAATGAAAGAATGGTCTGTCTGGATGTGCCCATTTCTGTGTGTGTGTGTGTGTGTGTGTGTGAGTGTGCGTCTGTCTATCTGTCTGCCCATGTGGTCAAGTCCGTCCATCCCATCGCTCCTCCTGTATATGTGATACCATTTTTAACTTTGTTAGAGCAGACTTGTGTGTGTGTGTCTGTGTGTGTGTGGGTGAGAGAGAGAGATAGGACAGAGCTTTGTGTAAGTGTGTCTCTGTATGAGTGTGTGTTCACATCATCCTCTTAGCGGTTTGATTCCTCTATCCTGCTGTCCTTAAGCCAAGCAGTTAGTTCATCTCTACCTCAGCTGGGCTTGATAATAACACGGTGGCCCTCTTTCCTCTTTTATCACACACACACACAACCAGACTCCTTCTACATGCTCACAGGAACTATTGTGTGCGTCTTAGATTCATGGTTGTCCAGCAATTTGTTTTTTTCTCTTAACTGAAACAATCACGTTTCAGGCTACACGTCCGTTTTGTGCCTTCCTGTTTGCATTTTCACAGCATCTGAAGAACCGTGAAGATTAGGCAAATTAGACCGCTTTGTCTGAGATGCAACAGACAACAGCAAAATCATTTTCTTGTAATGTACTGTGTGATGTTTGAACCGCTGTTGTTTAACACCACAAAGGCTCTACGGCTGCCTTCAAAGTCGCAATAACTTGCTGGCTTTTTTTCTTATTATTTCTCTGCTTCAGTATGAAACCGCATTAAGACAATTTGCAAACACAGTTAAGCTTTGTTTTACCCGCCGTGTCCCTGTGTGCACAGCCCCGCTCTCTCCATAAAAGTCGCCTTCACTGTTTAAACATCAATAATATTACACGAAATTCCCATCCCGAGTCCTGATATTGACATTGCAATAAGTGCTTTCTTGCAGTCTCAATAAACGCTGTACACCAGTTGCTGCACTCAAGAGGACGGTGTTTGATCAGTAAGTGGTTTTTCAGCGCTGCAGATTCTAACGGCAACATCGTGAAACACAACCTCAGACGCGGAGCTGAGCCGAAAAACTGGACCGCGCTCCCGCAGCGGAGAAGATACACTTCCTCATCCTCACCCTGCTGATGGTGAAGAGCAGACCCGGCCTCCCAGTGCAGACGCCGGTGAAGCAGTATCTCAGCCTCCAGTAGAAAAGGTGTTCGGAAATGAAGGTGAGGATGGAGAGGCCCATGGCCGTGGCCAGCATGTAGAAGACACCCGCCATGTTGTCGACGTCTAGCTGGCTGGACATCACCTCGTTCTTCTCGCTGTGGCAGATCCCGGTCAGCCACTGCGCCTCCAGCTCCTCCATCTCACCTGTTGGAAAATTCAAGTTCAGACTTGTGTTTGTCCCCGAGGGGGCAATCGGTTTTGCAGCAGCAGCAACACCAACACCGGGCTCCGCACGCAAGAAAAAAAACCTAGACAAACACAACCACATTATAAAAAACTCTAAATACAGGAGTGAAAAGATGAACACGTGAGGTACAAACTTACAATATGAGGGGAAAGAACAGGAGTTCAGCAACGAGACGCAGATGGTAAGAAAGATAATTTCTATCTTAATCTGAGTGCAGCTGTGTGTACTGTCAGATATAATGTCTTCTGCTTTCTTTAACAGTTTGTTGTACAGTTCAAATGGACATTTCTGCTCAGTGCCAATGATTTTGTTTCATCAACTTTCTTAATGAGTTTTTTTTTCTGTTTGAGGTTGAGGGGATGCACAGCAGCTGAAGGCAAATGTAAACTGACTCAATAAAATATTTATAAATCAGTGGCATCCGGGATCTGTCGACCGGGAACGTTGATAGCTCCCTCAGACACTCAAAGACGCTGCTGCTTTTTCTTTACACGGCATATCTGTGGCCAAATTATTGTCAATTATGATAAGAGCGAATACTTGTTTGAACAATCTCAACCTCTAAAACTAGTCCATTAATCAAAGTGTTAATTAACGCCTGCAATCAATGCGCATGTCATTGGTGTAAATCATTTATAAGAGAGGACAAGAGAGCCTTGGGGGGGGGGAAGCCCGTTAATGATAGACACACCAGATACAAGTTAATTTACTCTCTGGGTCCTGTTAGTGAGAAAGCCCAGAAATCTATCCACATTGTTGGAGTCCAATCTAAAGCACTCCAGGTTTCTGCACCAGCAGGTGGGAGTGTATAGTGTCGAAGGCAGACAACAAACAACAATCTAGCATGGTTTTACTACCCTCTAAGTGCTTTTATATGGAGTTAAGTGGAGTTATAGCCCTGAAACCATATGCAAATTGTAGGGCATGAAGGTGGTGTTCAGTCCTGCCCAATAGCTCTGTGCAAATGTAGGTGAAGTGAACATTGAAGATAGCTGCAGGTAGGGGCGAGGAATGAAGGAGAAGGAATAAAACGAGGTCGAGAGAGAGGGAGGGAATGGGCGGTAGAGGGAATGAGGGAGGCGTGGTGGGAAAAAGGCCGTATCATTACGAGGAAAGATGGAGGGGAGAAGGGAAAAGAGGCGAGAAGTGAAGTGGTAAATAGATCGTAATGGAAAGGAGACAGGAGGTGGAGTGAAAAAAGGGTTGTAGGAGGAGGGAGAAGAATTGATAGTGATGGAGTGATAAGAAAAGATGGGAGGAATTATTATCAGACCGAGTGTGTTTGTGTGTCGCATGCGCACAAAGGTGTTCGCCCCGAATAAAAAGGCCTGGGTGTGAATCGAAGCGCTTTAGTGGTTTTTCAGCAGTTTTATTTCTGTCTGGCTCATTCTCTGCCCTCCATTCGCACCATCTCACAGCTTATTATACAGAACAATCTGGAGGAGTAAACATAACAGGACATGGTGGACACACACACACACACACGCACGCATGCACACAGCGTAATGATGATGAAATGGTGTGTTAAGACTCGCCCCTGATAGCTTTCTGACAGAGGGAGGGAGGCGAGAGGGAGAGTGGTAGCGGAGCAGGGAGGGAAAGCTGAGTAATGGCCCAGCTGTAATAAAAATAAAAAGCCTCGATCATCTGAGAAACTTAAACTTAAATGCCGTGTAACTGAGACGGCGCAGAAAGCGCCTCACCGTCTCCGATGATGCCCAGTATGGCCAGGTCAACCAGGCGCTTCCAGTAGGATCCCTTCTGCAAGGCGATGCCGTAACCTGTGGTGGCGAAGATGTAACCGCTGCCGATGGTGACCAGCTTGCAGCCGTCGTCTCTGCCCGCCATGTAGTTCAGCACCGCGGCGTCGTAAATGAACGCGTCCAGCTTTCTGTAAGCGAACCACACGTTCTGGATTTACTACCGATGAACAGGGCATGGTAAATCTGAGGGAATATGACATTGTTAACATTAAACGGTCGCACATTAAAATAACATTTCTGCAGATTTAGGTTTATTTCACTCTCCTGATGTACTTAATATTTAGCTTCCAGTATTTAGGCCTCAAAAATATTGTTCAGTTGAAGCAGTTTTGAAAGAACTGCTTGCAACTCAATAACAGACCCGACCTTTGACCTGTGGCCCAGAGTAGACATTGGTAAGCTTTAATGAAACAATTTGACATTTGGGGATGTTGTTTTCTTGCTGAGAGATACAGGAGAACTCATTTAAATAGGAAGCCAAGAAAGAGCCCTGCACAAGGACGGCCTTACCTAAATGAATAGTTTTGGGGAAATATGCTTAATTGCATTCCTGTGAGTTGAGAAGATTGATAGCATCCTCACGCCAGGAGACTATTAGCTTAGCATACAAATCTCATTGAGCCATTTTTACACATTGTTTTTTAAACCGATGAAACGAACTAGACAAACATTTTTAAAGGTGCTAAATATGATTGAAGGATTGTCTCAACATGGCTCTCAACATGGCGGCGGCTGAGTTGTCGTCCAGCAGCTAATGTTGCTAACAATGGCAACAGTGCCGATAGAGCTCACGCCATTAATCCATTATATATCTTTTACAATGTATGTGTTTGCTGCTGTATTAATGCTCTTAATTTTTAATAAAATAGTATTAATTCCATGTAAAATGAACCACAATGTATTGAGGCTTTGTCTTCATGGTAAAAGACGATAATGGGAAATGTGATCCACCAGGCCTCAATCCTAAAGACCACAACACTGTTTACTCCGCTGAGCCTAATGTACATTGTGTGTTGTGCCAGTAATAATTTTACTCAGATCCATAAACAAACCAGTTGGATTACTCACAACGCTGGAGCTGGAACTCTCCCACTGATCAGATTATGTCTGTGACTGAGAACACTGTCCGGTGTGCACGCTGGTGCATTGAATATTCACACACATGAGGATGCCTTTATTCGCACTGAGCTATAATCTTTTAGCATGCAGGTTGTTTTTTGTCATTATTCCGACATGACAAGCTGAATCCAAACTCGGGGGGCAAAATTTGTATCCGACACAACATTCCCCCGATGTGAGCTCGATACGTCTGAGCTCAGCAAAAACAGCAGCGGGATGTTTGACTGTTAACCAAATACAATGCAACAAGGGGAGAACATCACCATCCTACAGAGCAGCAGGACTCCTTTAAAACTTCTTTATCAGCAAAAAAAAAATAGTTTTATGCAACCCTATGAGTAGAACCTGGTGCTAATCCATTCCCTGGGTGTCTCTATGTGAGAGATGCATACATAGTGAGCACTGAATTAAACTGTTCACTTTAAAAGGCACGGACAACGCAGTCTTGCAAAAGCGCACAGAATTTCATTCATCTAAATCCATACGGCGTTTGAAAACAATAGATTCATTAAAGAATAGGATATTATACACGTGGCACAGCCGACTGCACGACTTTGACGAGAACTCTACGGAGTTAATATTTCTTTGGTTTCAACAACCAAATTTTGCTGATCCATTTAATTTAAGATTCTGCTGAACACATTAATTATACAGCTGGGAAGCCTAATATATGGGTATGAAAACAAACCACCTGTATTTGATATTCAGTATCAATGAAGTTATTGCAGAGAGGCTACAAGGAAAAACACATTTGGAGAAAATACCCCAAAAAGATCAAAGCACAGAAAACTAATGAACAAATAAAAGCATTGCAGCCATCCTTCCATTAGTGTGTGTTTAGGAGGGAGAATAAAGGCAGAAAACTACAGAACAAATTACACTCTCCCTGTTTTGGCAGCTCCATCTTCCCAGCAGCAACAAGACTCAATAATGAGCACTTGCAGGCAGCGTCTGCTTTTTCACCGTCAGTGACACAAACACTGAGCACATTCTGCAGCATTTTAGCATGAGCTAGTGCTGGGCCCCACGGGGCCGGGGTTTTTCAGTGTGACGCAACGTCTTCTTTGGTTTGTTATCGCATGTTCGTATGCATGCGGGCTGTCTGCAGAGAGGATTAGCCTCCCAGGTATCATGAATCTCAGCTTGACACGAGTTGACTTGACAAGTTTACAGTACCCGGCCTTGAGGGTGACCAGCGCGTCCTGGACGCCGGTCTGATGGTATTTGGTCATGTACTGATGCATATCCGGGTAGTTCTTCCTGATGTTGCGCTCGGTGCTGCCGTTAGGGACGGTCCCGAAGCGAAATGGCGGGGAATAGGAGTATGGACTCTGGAACTGCAGTGAGAGAGATAACGGAGCGTTACGAATACAAAAAAAAAACAACAGAGACGTATTGTTAAAGAGGGAATTGACAGGAAGAGACGGGGAGCACAAAAGAAGAGGAAGACAAAGAAGCTTAAAAGAGCCTTCTGCTCTTTGGAGCAGAAGGGAGAGACTGTAAGAAGTTTGAGGAAGAGGAAGGGAAGAAAGGGAGAGAAAGTGAAGGAGAGTCAGATAGGAGGAAGGAGAGTGACAGGAAGAGACAGAGGAGGAAGGAGGGACAGTGGAGTGGACTCATCAGTCATCATCATTGTGTGTCCAGTCTAGCGTGAGCCCGGCCGAGGTTCTGCTGACACTGCCAGCCTCTGCAAACTACACACACACATCCAAACACACGTCTTTGATCTATACAGCCCGCTGTGTGTGTGTGTGTGTGTGTGTGTGTGTGTGTATGCGCGCCCCTGGGTCTGCTGTGCTGGCAGTGTTAGCGTGGTGACAGCTACGGCCAGAGGGTTTCGGATGTTGAAGCCCAAGGGCGCTCCCCGGAGAGCCCTGTCTGGCCGCAGGGCTGGCATCCATTACAAGAGCAACCCTGACTGTGAATGTGTTTAGTTTCTTCTGTGTGAGTGTGTGTGC
This sequence comes from Clinocottus analis, assembly GCF_023055335.1. Taxonomy (NCBI): domain Eukaryota; kingdom Metazoa; phylum Chordata; class Actinopteri; order Perciformes; family Cottidae; genus Clinocottus; species Clinocottus analis. Next base: position 1,676,245 of record NW_027175954.1, on the reverse strand, counting down.
GTGTGTGTGTATGTTAGCATATGTGTGTTAACACACCTTCTTGTCAGACAGTCCGGTGACTTGGTCCACGAACTCTTCCTGGATCATGAAGGCAGCCAGGTTGGCAGTGTAGGAGGCCAGGAAGATGACGGCGAAGAAGGCCCAGACGGACACGATGAACTTACTCGTGGTGCCCTTTGGGTTCTGCACCGGCACGGAGTTGTTGAACACCAGACCCCACAGCAGCCATACGGCCTTACCGATGGTGAATGATGGACCATGTGGGTCTGGGGGAGAGAGAGGCAGGGGAGCAGAGGGAGGAATACGAATTAGAAAGTGTTAAAAAAGACTGGCGCTATTGTGTTTTCCCTTGAAACTCCTGCCTTACTGTGAAAAAAGCTGAAAAGTACATTTCCAAAATGCCGCCATCGTTTTAACGACCAAAAAAAGAACGAGATCTAGTTTGAGGGCGTCATGCTTCCTTCAGAGTGGTGACATTGTAAATATAAAATATAATGAGACAGTGTTATTGGCTTTTATTAATGCCGACAGCTCACAAAATTTGCCACAGTAATTGTGGACGACAGGCATTTTCTTGTGTTTACGAGCGTGATGAATGGGTACAGATCGAAAATTATTCCAACCGGATAGATTGGCCTTTTGCGTCGAGCGAGTCAAAGCCACCAATGACTGCGATGTAGTGAGAGAACCGCCGTGAATCTAAAAAGGATGTTTTTCAGACGAAGTATAAAAAAATTGGACCTGAAACCGGGTTCAAGACGTTCGCCCGTCATTATTATTGACTTAAACTTAAAATATCAACATGACAATTTGTCTCAAAGTGGAACCTGATGGATGATATGCACCCCTGTGACACAGCAAAGAGATTTAAACAAATTCATGAATAAAAAAAAACGCTATTCGATCTCGATGCCACTCACAATATTGAGCAAAAGCCAGCAGACGGTTGGCTTAGTTTAAGCAGTCGGGAAAAGGTTGGCAAACCCACAGTGACAATAGGACTGCAGGAGGTTTCTGCTCCCGGCTAGGATAATGTCTGGCACATTCCCCAACATGTTGTTTTTTACTCCTCAGCTTTTGTACAGATTAAACAAATCAGATAGAACTTGTTAATTAGTGAGCTTTTAGAGATGCTGGAAGATGGATTTTGTTATCTTTGGACGGAGCCGCGCTAGCTCCTTCCACCTGTTTCCACTTTTTGTGCTAAGCTGCGAAGCTCCAGCTTCATATTTATTGCAGTATCTTCTCATCTAACGCTCATCAGAAAAAGCCAGGAAACGTATTTCCTGACAATGTTGAGTTTTTCTTCGCGGTGAGACGACACTTTTGTTTTGTATGAAAATATAGTTTCGAAACAGTTTCACATGTGTCGGCACCAAACTAAACACGTGTTCAGTGTGACAAAAGAAAGAAAATCACATAATTTACTTGCGACACTTGCTTTGCCCCTCAGGTCATTTAGATTTAAAACTAATCTGAAATCAATGTTTCCGGATCGTAACATTAATGTTTACTTCACAGCCGGCAGGGCAGCTCCAGGTGCTGTTTTTTTTTTTTTTTTTTTTTACGACGTGACAAGCAAGAGAGAAGTGTTAATGCTCTGTTACAATAAGTGAACTGTCTCGAGTCAGGGTAATAATAGGTCACTTCCTTCGCTCCGGGGGAAGCTTGGATCGAGGCGTCTCGCTCCTGGGAGTGACGATTGGTGTGATACTCCTGGTTGAGTGTGTGCCAGCATACCTTTGCCTTGGGCCAAGTTGCGGTTGAAGCCCAGCGGACTGACGAACTCAAAGAGGAAGACGGCGATGGCTGTGACAATGAGCAGCATCACAAACATCATCACCCAAACCGATGCACTGAAGGGCTCTGAGAGGGGAGAGAGAGAGAGAGAGAGAGAGAGAGAGAGAGAGAGGAGGAGGGAACAGAGTTAAAGAGAAATCGAGTTCATGAGGCAGAGTGCAAGAGCAGGAGATATATAAAAAGTGAGGGACGGAGAGAAAGAGGAGAGAGACACGGAGAAAATAAAGGAGGCGACGGCAAAAAAAAAAGAAGGAGAAGAGGCAGGAAGGGGCCGACAAAGCGAGGAAGAGACGATGGAGGAGACACAGAGAGGGGAGAAAGGGAGGCAGACGGAGTGAGAGAGGGGGCGGGAGGGGAGGAGAGGGAGAGTTAGTCACAGAGAGTTTGACGGAGCACATTTCCATATTTCTCATTATTCCCTTGGATGAGAGCTGAGAGAGGGAGAGGCCTGAGGCGGGGGGAGACGGCAGAGGAAAAAGAGGGGAGAGGGAGAGAAGGGGAGGGAGAGAGAGGGAGAGAGAGAGAAGAATCAAACTCTGAGTGATCTGATGTGCCCTGCTGTGGGCATGCGTATGTGATCTATTTGTATGTGATCTGTGAGTGTGAGTCTGCATGTGTTTGGGGTGTAGCGGGGCAGGAGTTCAGAGAGCGGGATGAGTGCCAGAGACGCTGAACCCAGACAAATTGTATGTATGTGTACGTGTGTGTGTGTGTGTGTGTGTGTGTGCGTGTCACTGTATGTCTAAGTATGTGACTGCCAGGGTTAGCCAACCCTGAGAGATTGTGCGCTGAGGTGCCTCTAATATGAGTGCGAGGGATACTGAACCGTCACTGATACCCTGGCCCAGGCTCAACACTCACTCACAAACACACACACACGCACACACACAATGTGCTTTCATATAAATACACACACAGAGCATTCACCCCTTAACATATACGGCCAAAGCACATTCATTCTCCACACACCCTTGATTCAATACGCAAACATCCTAATATATTCGTGCAGTATCCCACACATTCACTCCCCCACACCCCCATTTTCACACACACACACACACATATATACACACACGCATACTGACACATGGCTTGATACACAGGGACCAACACACGCATGGTCCAATACATCCTCTCGCTCCCCGTCTCGCTCCAATGACAATACAAGACATTAGGCGAGCACAGAGGAGCGCTTCAGTTTCTAGTCATCTGAACCACTGGAGGAGGAGGAGGAGGAGGATGGGGAGAGGAGGAAGAGCAGAGAAGATGAGAGAGGAAGAGGAGAGGATAGTATGAAGAAAGCTTTGTCTGAGCTGACTTTTCGAGAAGAAAAAAAAACAACAGCTGGCACACTTCGCTTCCTCCGCTCCGCTAGAAATATTAATGTGCTCAGGGTGTTCAGGCCCAGATAAAGTCAGAATACAAGTGGAATTTGGCCAGCACATACTGTCTGATTTAAATATTCCATTTTATGGACAGGATTTTGCCAACATGCGAACATCTCCTTTTGTTTTTTCAGCTCGGCTTACGGCAGGAGAGTCGGAGACCAGGACAAAAGAAGAAGAATAAAAACGTACGGTTCGGTAAGACAAAAAAAGAAGAAGATGGATTTACCGAGGAAGGCAGACGGCGAGACGGTCCCATTGCTACGTGACACCATGACGCTGATGCCCGTCTCCACAAAGGGCACGGAGAAGTCAATGGCCACCGACCGCTCCTCGTTGATGGTCAATGAACCGACGGCCATCACCGCCTTCTTATACACCACCTGGTGGACAGAGAGCAGAACAGCGCGTGACTCACCACCTCCGCTGACATATAAATATAGCGAGCTCTGTGAAAATTTGGACCACATCAAACACTTTTGTCTTCTGATATGTTCCCTCCTTTTTTTTATTTAGGATGTGAAATATCACAGTGACTGAGGGTATGAGCTCAGAATGTCAGCTGTAGTTGGAGGGCATTTTCAGCCGTATCAGATGAGAAGTAGAAATACAGCTGTCTTTTTCATTGTTCCACCATTTCTGGTTGTCTGAATGTATTCTGACAGACGGCGACTCTGCACATAAAGATGTTGTTTTTAGTATGCAGTAAAAATGTTATGTTTTTCTTTTCGGGTTTAATTGTCTCAAGGCTCCCAGCGGGCTGCTCACATGAACATTTCCACAATCTATGGATCATATTGTCAGCGTCCATCATCATGCGTTTTATGTTTCATCCTTTTCAACCTTTAGGGATTTCACTGCGACAGCACTTAGCTTTGATCACCTCCGCCACGGAGGTTAGGTTTCCCGTTTGTTTGTCTGTTTGTCAGCAGAATAATGGAAAAACGACTCGATTTTTTTTAATGTAATTTGGTAGAAGGGTAGAAGGCAAGGCCAAAGAAAGAACCCATTACATTTTGGACTGGCTTGGCCTCGTCCGAGGTCTGCGCTCTCCGAGTGGCCTCCTAGCTTAGTCTGTGGTGAGCAAATCGTTTCCAGAAAAAGATCAAAACGATTGTGTGATTAATGCGGCACACTTCTTTGCTTTCTTGCCAAATGCTGAGATAGGAAGATTCATAAACTCTCATATCTGTCAGTGTGTGAAGAGACAGGAAGCAGTCGGTTAGCTTAGCTTAGCATAAAGACTGGAAGCCATAGCTTGAAGACATAACAGGCTATCAGTGAGGCGCTGGTGGGTGGATTCATGTACAATTGGACAGAGCCAGGCAAGCTGGTTTCCCATGTGTCCAGTTTACGCTAAGCTAAGCTAATATTTACCACACAAGCATGAGTGTTATCGCTCTTCACATCTTCCAAGAAGGCAAGTAAGCATATTGATATCCCCCAAATAATTGCATAGAGTCCGATATGGTGTGGAGGTGAGAGAGACATGCAGGACGTACCTCTCCAACCATGCCGTTCCACATGTTGTTGATCTTCTTGCCGTGTTTTCCATTTATGACCAAGTAGAGGTCGTACGTGAACTTGACGTTCCTGGCTATCTTCTTCAGAATGTCAATGCAGAAACCTTTGCAGCACTGCTTAATGTAGGAACCTCCTGACGCTGTGCTGTTACTGCAACACACACACACACACACACACACAATCAACAATTAGGTCATGTTTTTTTACGACATGTTCAGGCGATGGCGTGGAGTGTGAGCGTAACTGTACTCTTGCCGTCTGCTCGCTCCACATCTGGTGGTTCTGTAAAACTAGAACTATGACAGTGCAGAGGAACCATGGATATTGCTGAAGGGCATAGAGAGCGTATATGGAGTTTGTGAGTGTGTGTGTGTGTGTGTGTGTGTGTGTTTCCCTCAGTGCTTGAAAACACAGGGGTACTGAGCAGATGCTGCCGGGCTTTAAATAGAGCCGGGCTCTGCAGAACAACCAACCTACATGATTAAAATATCAGCTGTCCTTCCCCTCGTCTCTCTCTCCGCATTCCTTCACGCCGTCCTTGTCTCCTTTCCTCTTAAGTGTTTCACTGATTACGTCCGTGAGGGGGTTCTCCTCTCAAACTCACAGCCTACCTACTGTACGTACGCCGAGCAGCCAAACCGACAGCAGGCAAGACAATGGACACTGATGTTCAAGTAAACCTTCCTGACAGCCCTCCCCGAGGACCTCGGAGCTGTGAACTGAACTAAATTGTTGGATCAAATGATACTCATGATCTATTAAACTCCACGCAGCATCTTTAAAAAAGTATTTCCGTGAAAACTTTCCAATGTCAACCGTCTCCGATGGAGCGCAGCATGTATGGACTGCGAGCGTAACTCGGTGACCTTTTCGCTTGCCATTTTAGCTGATACGAGAGAAAGTTCATAAAGCACTGAGGAAGTCACACACACACACACACACACACACACACACACACACACACCGAGAGAACCCAGAGAACGACTGTCAAAGAACTGAATCATCAAAGGATTAAAATGTCTTTTAGCAGTAGTCGACTGTATCTGTGCCGCAGCGTAATGTGCATGTGTGTGTGAGAGAGAAGATGGCATAGTATTCATGCAAACACACGTGTGTGTGTGTGTGTGTGTGTAAGCCTTTCTATGTACAGTGTGTGCCCCAGGTGTTCTAATGCACACATAATGTATACATTAGCTCTCCCAGCTGAGCCCTCTCTGTGTCCTTATGTCACTATGTAAACACACAGACTCCCCGAGATGCCCATACAGTGCATCTGCTTGATTCATGCCTTGCTTTTGTGATAACAAACACACAAATAAAATGGAAGTAGTGACTGAGTAAATGTGGCACTTATGGATGGTTGGACGTACGCACGCATGGATGGACGCACGCATGGCTGGGCGCGGGAAAAAAACAAAAAAAAACAGCCAGTGCAACGTAAACAAAGGCCCAGAAGAGGCGAGTCATCTTGGCCTGTGACTTCAGAGGAGATCGCTTCGGAGGGGAGGTTGAGGAATCGGGTCACAAGTTAAACTTCGCGTGCCCGGTGATTCAGTCGTCTAATTGTCCGCGCCGACAGTGTCGTGACTCCATGGGTTGCTGCGTGGCGTCTTCTGTCTGCTTTAATACGGTGGATTCGGTTTATTAAAAAAGAAAAACTCTCATAAATAAATGAATCTTGCAAGAGAGTAATTAGAGTTGAGTTTTTTGCACTTTCCCTGTGGCTAACTATGAGTATATATATGTGTCATCCTGTTTTATCCTATTCTAATTGCTATCATGACATTTTTTTTTACTATTTTCTATTACCTAGTAGAAATCTAGCCTGTGTTGCAGATGGGATATTGAGCAAGTGGTAAAGAAACCCGCTGCAATTATGAATAATGCTTATGTAATGTGAACTGGCTGTATACAGATGAACACAGATGGGAGCTAAATTGTAGAAATTAGCAGAGAGAAACAAGGCTCTCGTCCTGCAGAGGTTCTCATTGAGGTGTCCGTAAAGTGCAGATAATTGGAGTAAAACTCACGATGCTGAAGAATTCAAGGGAAGCTACTTTGAAAAAGTTTTACTTTGTCTGTTTGAGAAGAATCTCTGCGTTGTTTGCACACTCAAGAAGGCCTGCAACACATTTCATCAACTATAAACCGTCTTTCAAGTGATTTTTAAAGAGAAAAGTATATTGTACGTTTTATTTTTTTTTAAGTACGACATACGTGAAATGCCCAAAGAGGGTTAAGTTGTGTAAAAATGTATGTTTTATACGTATGTGATCTAGTTTCACTGGGATAAGAATTGAAGTTGGTTGAAACTAACACTATTTGTAACAAAGGATGATTTAGGCCGTTCAGCCGGTGCCATTGTTTCAGTGGAGAAAGTGTTAAAATGTGCAGTGAGGTGGTGAGTGGTGCGGTATTAAACTGTATATACATACATTAAGAAATAGTCACATTTGATTAGGTGGAACAACAAAGTCAATATGAATTTGTGAAATGTTTCCATCCCATTAGCCGGCGCCGTTATCGCGAGCGACTTAGTGCACACAGCAGATAATGAAATATTCCTGTGATCCTGAAGTAATCACGTCTGATCAAGATATGCTAATGACGATGGAACCGTTAAAGCAAACAGCAGGTGCAGAGTGCGGATATGGGAAAATGAGGCCATTCAAGGGATTGAGCGTTTTCTTTTTAAGTGAGTCATTGTGGAGTTGTTGCTGCCCCGTGTGGAGCGGGAAGGACGAGCCGCTAATGGGGAGAGAAGAGTGAAGGCCAGGTGAAACCAAACCGTGACGTAGCTGCCGCAGGGAGCGGAGAGCTAAGTGGCCCGGTTGTAGCCGAGCACAGAGGCTAGCGAATACGGCGAGACCGCCACCTGCAGATGTACTCGTGCGACTCCCCAAAGAGCCCCGAATGCCAGGACCAGAATTTTGAATGTGATGTGAACAGCCACAGGCAGCCTGCAGGGGGGGGGGGGGGGGGGGTCGAGCGGGGGTCCATGTGGGGAGGTAACAAAGGAGAAGCTGGGGAGGCTGCAGACAGGGCAGGCTGCAGCGCGCTGCATGGGATGTAGCCGCTGAACAGGATACTTTACGAGCCCGGCTCGGTGGGAGTTGCAGAAGTCCAGATGGGAGATGAATAAAAAGGTTGGGCTGCGTCCCACATGACACATCTTTTCATTTTCTGTCTCAAGGTACAACTCACACTGGGATTTATGTAATTATTAACGGGGATGCTGCGCATTCTTAGACATAATTGTGACTGTGTTCTCCAAAAGGCTGGTTTTTAAGAATGGAAAGCCAACGTTGGGCATAAAGGTTTGAATCTCATGAGCAACTAAACACCAATTTATTTAACTTTTATCACTTCTGAATACTTAAACAATTAAGTTGAGGCATTGAAACATTTTACTTTGAGAATCATGTACTTCCAATAGCTGATTTTGAGTTGTTGAAGTTAGTCAATGCAACTCATGATTGCTTTCATTATCAACTAATTCAGAGAATATTTCCACAATTTATTGATTATTTGGTCGATGGAACATTGGTAGATAACATTTACAATTTTAAAGTTAAAGAGGATTACTTTTTGTTTTCTCCGTCCAACTGTCTAACACTTAAATACATTTTGATCTAACTTGCACATCCTCACAACTGAGGAGGAAAGTCTCTGGTATTAATACTTGTAACAATAATTAATTCATTTCCTGTACATTGAAAAATAATTTAAAAAAAGTTCTTGTGTAATTTTAGGACCTTTTCATTTTTACAGGATGTAATTGTCACATTTATAAAAAGCTAAAAAACTTTTATTCAAACTGCTCAGATTCTCTAAAAATGCAGGTTAACAAAATTCAAGATGAAAAGTTCCACTTGAACCTTCTTCTCTGCTCAGTCAGTCATGTAATCCCAGTTAAAGGAGTTTAGAGTTGAGTTTTTGAAATGGTAATCTGAAAATTTCAACAAGGGAAATTTAAACTACAGACAATCAAGACTCATGTTTTTCACTGAATATGACTTCAATTCTTTTAGTTCAGTCATATTCAAAGTTTGAATCAAATGTTCAATTGCTTATAAGATTCAAATCACTGCAGTTTTTAATTGTTTCCATCCGGCCACATCTTAAATAACGCCTGAGTCTATAATGAGATACAAATAGAGAGTAAAAATATAAACAATATTTAAATACAATGTAACCTTGCACATCAATGAGATGAGAATGTGAACGCGTCTATATTTACCACAAAGGGAACCAGCAGCATTGCTAATTATGAATTAATAACTGTATCATCTAAAAACAAGCAACACTTTTTGTACGTCTAAAACGGCACACGCACAAAATCACACTGAATCAATGGAACAATGAAACAAAGAGCCTAATGGGCAACACATGCAATTAAAGTGATAACAGAAACTGAAATCGAGTACACCGACAGATTGGCATTAGCGAGCTGACAGCAACAGAGAGACATTAATTATTAATGCTGACAGAACTGATTATCTATGAACCAAATGGGAACTACTTTGCCGGTATGTGTTAAACTCTCTGACAGAAGTTGGAGAAGAGTTTTACTCCTGTACAACACTGACAACAAACACAAAATACCGAGTAATGCCAAGAAAAACAATCACTGATGTACATCTTGGCTGCCTCAGCTGACGTGTCGAGTCGAAATACATGAATTCGAAAGTAGCTGCAGTTAATTTGATTTGTACATAATGCAATACCTGTGTCTTTTCTCCTCACAAGAGACACCTGGGGCTACACGAGACCTCCTCGTCTCGGTAGAGAACATATAGTGACGACCAGGCGTTAACATGCACCGTTGAGATTTGCGAGTTTAATATTAACTTGTGTTCCAGCACCGCCGTGTTGGATTGTCAGTCACATACATTTGGATTTCAGTCTCGAGGACACACAAGATGATGAGTCATTATTATATAAAGTAAAAATGAGTGGGCCCAGTATAAAGCCTTGTAGAACAAAAGTGGACGCGCAAAGGTCAGCTGATTGACGAGTACGTTCTTAGACAAATTGAGAAGTGTCATCCTATTCATTTTGTTTGACAGAAAAGTAAAATAAACTAGTGGGAAGATCACAGAGGAACTGATTGAGTGTCAAATGCTTTCTTGAGCTCAAGAAACAACTTCACGTATGGCTCCTTTTTTCATTGAAATAAGAAGAAGCACCTGTCTGTGCAATGTATTCCATGTCCTTGAGATCAGCGTCAGTTTCCTCCACGAATTAGTGAAATCATGTAGAAAAATATCAACCAATCAGGAGGAAGGCTTCTGTCATTGTCCCGCCTTCCCCATTTGCCGGTTGCGCACGAGTTAACATGATGCCTGAGAATCTGTTGCATGTTATATATATATTAAAGCTGATTAGAAGTCTATTTGACCTTACTAGTTAACTAGAGAGGCAAGAGTTAACAGTACAGGTTAAAACATCCACTAGTTAGGGTTTATTTGACCCTTCTAGTTAATTAATGAAGTGCTGCATCTGTAGTTCATCACTAGTGAGGTCAAAATGGACCCCAACAAGTCAACTAGTCAGTAGCTTTGCCTTGACTAGTCACATAGTGAGATAAAGTGTGTGTAACTAGTTAACTAGTCAGGTCAAAATGACACCTTCCAGTAAACATGGTGAGCCTCACCAGTTAATTAGTAACTCATTCATGCAACTAATGAGCACTTTGGCTTTCAATCGTTCAAGTAGTGAACACTTTAGGCCAAAAGACACTCCAACTAGTTAACTAGTGAGCCTTTTTTTGGTTTACACTAGTTTAACTAGTGGAGGAAACTGACGTTTGATATCAAGGACATACTTGTGTGACCTCCTGAACGCCCTCCGGATGAGGGATTTGAGGCTTCGAGTGTGCATCGAGCGTGCGTGAGCAGTGCGGCGCTGCCGGGCGTCGGCGTGTCCACTTACTCTTTGACGTGCTTGCGGCACGGCACCGAGTTCCTCATGCAGGTGCCGGTGAGGATGTCCACGTTGTCCACGATGACGAACGGTTTCTCCTCCAGGGTGACGATGGAGAGATGGTTCTCGTCTGCGTCCTCGTCCCCGTGGGAGTTATACCTCGGCCACACTGGGAACATCAACGCCAACGTCCCGTTCTCCCAGCGGCCCATCTGTGTGTGTGTGTGTGTGTGTGTGTGTGTGTGTAATCACACAAAAACAAAATCAGGCATACCATCTTAATTAAAGTGTTTTGACTTTTTTTAATTTCCGTGCTCTCTTGCAAAAAAAGCGCCGTGTTCGTTTGTTACCTTCTCCCAGTTCCTTTCACTATTCAGGACGATGACAACCAATTTGGGGTTGGCCTGGTAACCATCTGGCGTAAAGGATAAGTCCCGCCCATCGTTCCATACATGCATCATGTGTCTGGAACAAACGGGAGAAGAAGAGAGCAGGAAGCTGTTATTTGCTTTCTGTGTTGCATCTGGTTTGAGTGTTTGTGCGTATGTGTGCACAAGAGCGTATACATTTGAAATAACAAGTTAAGCACTCTATAATCACTGCTGGAGTATCCTCCTCAAATCAATGCTGTCTTCATGCTGTGTGTGCGTGTGTTTATGTGCGCGCGGGCCGCTCTTTGTGTGTAGGAGTGGGACGAGTCAGAGGGCACATATCTCTCCAATCAGCATTCTGCATTGATTTTCTGCACAGATATACACGCCTGAAAGACAAGTCACTGGTGCAACAAGGCTGCCCTCACTCTCTTACTCACTACAGTTATCTCGCATACGCAAACAGACCCTTTGCAGAGAAATTTACACATTCGCCCAAAAAAAGTGAAGCAGTAGCGAGGAGTAGATGAACCAGTGTCTCTCTCTCAGTGATGTGGGATTAAGAAGACACTCGCTCCAGTAAAACCAGCCTCAGAAGGCGAGGATGTCGAGTGGTGCGACTGGGATGATAGCATGAATTCCCACTTGGGGGGGGTGAGGCCTGTCCCAGGAAGTTTACTAAAAAAGGCCAAATCACAAGAGAGACAGCAGCTGCCCAGAACAACTTTTTCGTAGATGCCTTGTGTTTAAATAGTTTGATTCAGTTTGACACGGTGTCAAACACGGTTTCCACGGGTGAGGTCGTAAATGACTGAAATATCTTCCGACGGAGAATATTTAAAAAGTCAACGATTTGCAGCCTTTTATCTGCTTTATGAACATTTTAAAATTTAGCCCAAAAGTCCACTTTTCTATTTTTTGGTAGCATTTTCTATGACGGCCATGTCTTCAATGCATTATAAACATACTTATAATGCATTATAACTTTATTATAGTAATTTATTATTATTGTGTCATAATAGTAACATTCATAATGCTCTATAATAGCAATAATAACACATTATACAGTCTTTTACAATGACTAACAAGGTATCATAATACCTTATAATTAGACTTATTTGGCAAAGATCACCGTCTCATATCATGCATTATAATCACTTTTATAATGCATAATAATGTGATCATAAGTTGTCATTGATTGCTTTAAATGAGGTAATGAACGTCTTGAAGCAGACGCAGATACGATACTTTACAAGCTGGTTACGGAGCACTTTAAGTGCTCATTGTTGAAACTAAAATGAAGAATGAAGAATTATCCATGAGTTTAAACTGTCAGTGAGTGACCAACAATTATGAAGTCTTATGAAACTTAATCTCATAAGCCAATAAAAAAAGTATTATCATCATTGTTGTCATGAATAATTGAATGGATGCATTCAAAAGGCTCTTTTAAGCATTCACAGTGTCATTGTTCCAAAACAATGAGTCATAAGAAAGAGACTAAGATCGTGTGAGCCGGTCAGAGCATGAAGAGAATCTTTCGAGTGCAGTTTGGCGTGCGCCCTGCAGCTGAAAACTACAATAATTGCACTCGACACACGTAAATATTGTTGTTGGAGAGTGGATTAGAGAGAGGTACAATCATCATCTGTTTTCCCAAAGACTTGGAAGCAGGCCTGTGCTCTTTTGAAGCGAGCTGCACTCACTCGGAGTAAAGAGTAAATAAAGAGGTCCCCGTCTCCCTCGCATGAAGGCGCTGCAGAAATCCCAAACAGCTCCGCCGTGGGTTTCCTCTCTCTCCGCAAACATAATTAACCGCAAACCTACAAAGTTGCACGTCAGACACTTATCTGTGCTGCATTCCTGAACCTGCCTTCGTCATCACAGGTTGAAGTGCTATTAGTGACATGTCAGGACAATTATATGTATTTTTTTTGTTTGAATAACATTCGTGGTGCAGCAGGTGATGCCCTTGTCACAGTGCATTGCCACAGCTGAATACATACTGTATAGCGGGAACACTGTTGCAGTCTATTCTGGGAAACCGCTGTCTCCTCCTATTTCAGGTCCGTTCCAATTTTTGGGAGAAGATTTTTGATGTAAACGGATGAGGCTGGTGTGTGTGTGTGTGTGTGTGTGTGTTTTTAAGGCATGTGAAACCGGCGGATTATTCTTCACACATTCATTCATATTTAGACGTGGATTCCTGTCATTTTGTGATCCTATGTGATGTGGATAAAACGAGATGTCTTGCTGCATTAAAAAGAGGTTCAGTGGCTTGTAAATTACTCTCTGCCTCGAAATTCAATGGCCGTTTTAAGAGCAGCATCGGGCACATTACCGGAAAAATAAAGATGACCTGCGAGTGCAAATAGCATCGTTCGAATGTGGGTCCACTTACCACTACGCGCAGAACATTTTCCTTTTATTGAAGTGCTGGGGTCGCCATTGTGCGAGCACATTTCTAAAGGTATGAATAAAGAAGGAGGGGAGGCTCTTTCCCAACTTCTGTATTGTGGCAAGGAGCATCTTTTCAGAAAACAGTGACAGCTTAGGGGTTTGCATGGTACAGTGGTTCCATCAAATAGAATAACCTTTCGAAATGTAAGACCAGGACAAACCTAAATAAAAAAAAAACCCTGCGCCATTGTGGAGACCCGAATAAGATGAATTAGAGTCCGGGATATTAATGCCTGTCAGGCAAGAATGACGTGGACTCCATGCGGGACTGATGATGACTTTTAAGTGCCAGATGATTTTGTCCTGCTCCTCTCCACCTCACGCTGTTTATACACACTGCGGCAAGATTGTATCTAGACTAATGTATGCAGACGTCTGATCACAGCCCTCGCCACTTGCAAATCAGGGAAGGGGAAATCCAACCTGTCAGTTTATTATCACAAAAATTGGCTGCAGTTGTTTTGACAAATATGCAAATGACATTCAATAAGTTAAAAATGAGGTACCTCTGACAGAATGAGGAAAAGATTTGAGCTCCTATTGAGGCCTGAGTTATATTGGATCAAGCTGTCAACATCGGCGGTATTGTATACGCTTTGATATATACTGTAATGGGCTAATGTGAGAGAGAAATGGGATAATAAAGCCACGCTGGTGAGAATCACACTGTGGCTCTCATTCTAATGAGGCGACTCATAAGTCATCACAGACGTGCAGAGCCGAGCAACCTGACCTCCATGAATTTAGTCGGTTTAGCATCAGTGTCTGAATAAATACTCATATTTTAGCCACTGAATGCCTCATATTCAAGTCGTAGTCACAATATCACACCAAAAAACCCTGAAAGGAAGCAAAGCAGCGAACAGATTCTGCATCTGTGCCTTTACAAAAGTGGATGTTTCTGTATAAATGTGCGTCTGGGCCCATTCCCCCTTCTGGTTTCTAAAGATTTGACTGTTTCCTTATCACACAGACGTCAGAGGAGAGCACATACACTTGTACTGGTAATGCATACACACACACACACACACACACTCACTCACACACACACTGCCACAGAGAGCAAGAACAAAGCTAGTAAAAGCTACTTTAATCCTGACTTAATGACATCCAGTCATGTGAAGTAAGGTGCGCACACAGAACGACACGTGAACACACACACACGCACGCACACACACACGGTAGGCTGCAGTTAACGCAGGGCAGTAACAACACGGAGGTCTGCCTGGCGTTCATTTCCTCGTCGCTCGGCTGAGGCAGTGAGCTCAAACGCAGAGCAGCCATGCACACAACAGCTAATAGTGTTAAATGTCATTAGACATCACAGTGTTTAACACTTCTGTCATCTTTACTTCCTCTCTCCGTTCTAGCACTCTCATTAGTGCATTAAAAAAAAAAAAAAGACTTACGTAACACGGCTCAACACCCGGCTACAAAGGCGAGCGGAGTTATGCAAGTCCCCAGACCTTGATCTCCTCACACTCTCTCACGCACACACACAAACACACACACACCTGCGCAGGGCGCTTGGTGGGAGCTTCCCGGGGCTCCTGTCTGACGGTGTGCTGTAGCAGCTGCTCTGGGCTTCTGGCAGCTCCCCCTTCTCCCGCAGCATGGCGGTGGCGGCGGAGGAAATGATGCCCACCCCGTCGCGCACCCGCGTGTCCAGCGGGTACTCCCAGTCATCATAGGACACGGAGATCATACCCAGAGGAAACACCTGAGGAGGGAAGGACAGGAGATCTGAGAGGTGGCACATGCGGTGTGAAGGATTCAATTTGGCTTTTTTTTTTTAACCCCAGTTTTTAACATCCAAATCCCAAAGGTGTCAAGCAGGTGATTTATTGGTTTCATGTGCCTGAGTCATCTGAAATGACTCATATCTGGATCTCACATATCATAAGTGTGAGCGGACTGTATTTCCACAAACTGAACTGCTCATTCGGGTATGGCCTCCATCTTGAAACTGTCAAAATGAAATAATTGAGAAACCAAATAGCGGACTAAGTTTGTCTGTCAAAACCAGACTGAGCCAACACAAAAAAAAAAAGCCAGCACTCTAGTCTGTCAATCTACCCGACGATATTTTGTTTTACTTTGTTTCGCCACAAAATGTGGACTCTTTGAAAACAGAGGCATGGAAAGCAAACATTAAAAGAGACTTGAGAATGATGGACGGGGAGAAGAGGATGACATACGAGAGGCTTTTGAGAAAAGGTAAGCACAAATTAGATATATTGAGTTTGAATGTGAGGGAAACACTTGAGCTGATTATACTTTGAATTATTTATGCACATATTCATATCCTATTTGGATAAGAGCTACCTTGCTGTTTTTCTTTTTCAGAGTGAATGTAATGCTGTCAAACATCCTATTTAGGGACTAAAGCAAATGTTTTCAGGTAGAGCGAGAGGAAAGTAAACAAAGCAGTAAACTAAAAATATCACATGCTAATGCGGCGTAAAGGAATAGTCCCACATTTTGGGAAATATGCTTATTTGCTTTCGGAATAGATGAGAAGATTGATCCAACAATATTTGTCAGGTAATATAACAGTTAGCTTAGCTTAGCATAACGACTGCAAACATGTGAAAAAAGAAAATCTGCTTTCCTGCACCTTTAAGGTTTACTCGTTCATATCTTTTTAGTTCATTTTGAACAAAACTACATGAAAATGAAGTTGGTTTTGTGTCGGACTATTTCTCGGCAGGTAACAAGAACAACCCTTAACTGGAAACTGCAAAATAATCTGGCACCCTGGTATGAAACAACAAATTGTCAGCAAACAAGATAAAGCATGTCAAAAAAGCTTCAGAGATTCTGATAAGTCGATTTTTGTTTCCTTCAGAATTCAAGTATTTCTTTATCGCTGTCTATGACTTTGCCTGCAGAGAATAAAGCAGTTATAGACAGGAGAGGTAGCGGATGACCGGCAAAAAGCCTGGAATTAAAAACACTGCACGTCTTGTCAAACCACTCAGAAGTGGCCACCTGTTGGTACATATGGGGCCCTCGGTACCTCGGGGGTGAAGTCTGGGTTGCCGGTGGTGAGGCTGGACACGATCCAGATGTAACCGGCTCCGATCAGGCCCAAGGAACGAGCTTCCTCGAGTATGTACCTGCGGAGGAGCGGAGTCGCAGAGTTAATCAAGGTTCACTGCAGAAATTTGGCGATGTTGAGGGGGCAGCGAGACAGACACAGAAAAAGAGGAAATGACACTCACACGGCCTCATCCTTGGAGCAGTACAGCAGAATAACAGGACTCTGGATCCTCTTGAGTGCAATGTGTGATTTAGAGTTTGGGTCGCCGTCGACGGCGTCTAGAGTCACCACACTCTGAAGGTCCCAGCGCACAAAGCTGTAACAATACACCATGAAATAACACACGGCGCTTAATCTCGTCATCTGCTGTAAATAAAGGACGGGGGAAGGGCGGAGGGAGGGTGTCTGTTGTGTATTCATCACCTGTGATCCACAGTTATCTTCAGTGTGCTGATGAAATCCTGGTACCCGGGGAACTTGGAAGTGACGATAGAAAAAACATGCCAGTCATACTCCTCCATGATGGAGAGCATGAGCAGAGCCTCCTGCTGCAGAGCGGCGCCGAACTGGAAGAACGTGGACTTCTCGTCCTGCAATGACAAACAGGCCGGCAGCAGAGACAGTCAGCAGATTTGTCTGAAGAAGCTGAATTAATTGCAGAGGAGGAAGAGGAGGAGGAGGAGGAGGGAAGAGAAAAATAAAACAAGCGCTGGCGTGAGCGCAAATCAGACTCAAAAAACCTGGTGGAATTAAAACCGTTTTCAATTTTGTAATCAGTGAGTCAGACCCGGAGTATGACTGAGATAAGAGCGAGTGCGTGAGCGTTAGAAGAACGAACGAGGGGGGGAAATGGGAAAAGCGAGGAAGAGATACTGAGAGATTGAGTCAACAAGTCAGACTTCGCTGTAAGAGCGAGTGACTGCCGGCAACAGGAGGAAGCTCCTGGTCGGCGATAACGGCCTCATAACTCACAGGCGAGATTCACTCCGACGCTCAGCAGCCAATAAAACAACAGCCTCACATTTATGTCTCGGAAACTAATTGGGGCAAATAAAAACACTCCTCGTGTTGACTCATTGTGTCTGAGTCTGTATTATTGAACCGGCTTAATGTATTAAATATACCACAGGAGGGAAAAAAAATCACAGCGATTAATGCTGAACATAATTTTTCCCTGGTACACGGACTACGAAAGATATGGCATCATCTTAGCGGTTTTATAGGAAGTCAGAACCGGCATTAATTCCCCATGCCATGTACAGTTACATCATTTAGTCTCAGCGTCGGAGGGGAAGTGGGGGTCAGCGCGAGAGCGAGCGGCAGCGGCAAAGCGTCACAAAATGCAAAAAAAGCAGCGATTAAACAGAATGAAACCCAAAGTGAGTGTGAAATAAGTCGCTAATGATTTGTGAATGTATGTTTGCATAAAAGCGTAAGCCGAGTTTCCCCCCCTGGGGACACAACAAATAGACAGCGGCGCAGCCCATCCGCCACAGAGGAGAGAGGAGGAGCAGACAGGGAGGAAAAAGAAAAAGGCTGAAGGGGAGAGAATAAGATGGAAAAGAAAAAATGCTCCAGTCCCCGTGAGTGAGATTGAGATACCTGCTGCAGGAAGAGGTGGAAAAGGAGTGAGAGGCTTGGGAGAGAAAAGAAACGAGGAGAGACACAAACATCAAACCTCCTCGCAAGGTCCCTCATTTTCTCTCTAACACACACACACATACATGCGCTGACATCCCACAGAGGGCATCAAAGAACGTGACACATTAAACATCAAAGCCCTCATAAACACACATGGAGAATCAGCTGTCAGCTCCCGTCTCTCTGCCCCCCACCACCTCCCCCCTGCATGTGCTTATAGGTGTGTGTGTGTGTGTGCGTGGGTGTGTGTGTAAAACCTATATTGTGCCTCTAGTGTTGTCCCTCAGTTGAACAAAAAGCTCACAGCTCAGGCCATCACACACATGAAGCAGGCCCCGCAGAGATTTAACTCCCCTCCCTTCACTGCTACACAAAAAGAGAGAAAAGAGGGACGGAGAGAGGATGAAATTGTACTTCAAAAAGATCTATCTCGCTGTTTCCATCTGTGTGTGTGTGTGTGGGACTTTATATTTTACTCAGGTTTAGAAGGGAAAAAAAAGACAAAAATCTCTCCTTGTGCGGCAACAGGCACATCCACAGTTTTACCCAGATAACACGGACACGCGAGCACAGAGACTAACATGCAGCCGCCCACGCGCTCACACATACAGGGCTACAACCGAGCGTTGCATATAAATCAGCGCAAAAAACAATTTGATTCGAATCAGTCGACAAAAATAAACAACCCGGTAATTGTTTAAGGGATCATTCCTGTCTCTTAAAATAGCACGAGTTATATTTACGTGGGTTTCGAGAAATTACCGGTTATGATCGTATGGTGCTTTTTTTTTTAATCACCGCGCTGCAGCAACGATCACGTGAGCGGTCAGAGGAGCAGATCGGTTGGGGATGAGACGACCGTTTTGGGCAGATTATCTAAGCGGTTATATTTGGAAATGTACGCGCAGGAATACAGCGATGGCGGCTGAACTACTGGAGGGGCCGTGGCGTTCAGAACCGGTGGGATAGGTTAGCCTGAACAGATGCAATGTAGATATGTGGGCGCCTCGAGCCACCGAGTATCTGCTCGTTCCTTTGACGAGGGAAAGGATTCAAGGACAGGACAGGATGGTTTACCTGCTGCGAAGAGCCTTTGGTGTTATTTTAGAGATCACAACCTCGATCTCCAGCCTCGTGTTTAAAAGCTATCTCAGTCGCGTTTTTTTTTTCTCCCACTTAGATTGAGATGTGCTTTATTAATCCCAGAGGGGAAATTTGTTGTTGGAGTAGCAGCGCCACACACACAAAATAAAATATATATAGAAAAAATATATAGACACAATGAATACAAATGACTGCAGTAAATACAAGAACTGCAGTAAATTAAGGAAAATAAATTAAATGTAAACAGTGTGCGAAATATGTAAAATATATACACAACAGAATACAACCATAACTGTGCATGAATACACAATAGGATACAAAAAACTAACTTGAGGAACGTCGCTCAAACGAGGTCTTTTCATGACGTTGAATGACCTCCAAAGAGTTTTTTTCTGTTTGGTCGGGTTACTGTAATGCTGTGTTTGCATGGCTTGGTGATAACACAGCCTCAGTGTCCGAAACGCAGCCGCCAGACATTCACATCACGAAAGCATGATGGTATCGTAGCCTCCCTTTACTGGCCGCCTGCTGGTTTTAAGAATTCATTAAAAAAAAAGTTTGTAATCTGGACTTTTAAGGCCCTGCATGGGGCGGCACCTTGCTACCTGGCTGGGTTTGTAATTCCTCAGGTCCCAACCCGGAGCCTGAAGTCCTCCGATAAGGCCATGTTAGCTATTTCCCGGTCAAGGCTGAAGACCAAGGGTGACAGGGCATTAGTGTTCGAGCTCCAATCCTTTGGAATAGATTACCCGAGGAACTGGACTAGAAAACTCACTGCCCTCTTTTAAACCAGCTCTCGAGACTCACTTTTACTGCTCGGCTTTAAAAAAAAATAAAATTAAATGTTACTTATTTAGTTTGTTCTTTGTTTGTTTTTTTACTTCAGCTGTTCTATATGTTTTTAGACAGATAGATAGATAGATAGATAGATAGATAGATAGATAGATAGATAGATAGATAGATAGATAGATAGATAGATAGATAGACAGATAGATAGATAGATAGATACTTTATTATCCCCAAGGGAAAATTTGTGGTCAAAGTAGGAGCGCCATACACTTTACAGACAACAAATGTAATAAACTAAATGAACTGAACACACAAAATACAATATATATATATATATATATATATATATATATATATATATATATATATATAAATATATATATATATATATATATATATTTATATATATATATATATATATATATATACAAATATATATATATATATAAATATATATATAAATATATATATATATATATATATATATATATATATATATATATATATATAACAAATATATATATACACAATTTGTTGATCGTGATCTTTTAATTGTTCTGTTTTAAAGCACTTTGACACAGCAGGTGCTATATGAATAAAGTTATTACTATCATTTAAATGCACATTTGGTCAGAGAATGGTGTGGAAAAGGTTTCAGATATAAGTAATAACTATGTATAAGACGACTGGCAGAATACACACACTTTCATCTGGCATTCAGATGAAAGTGTCCATCAAGCCAGTTGGGCCAGCCAATCCTGGTTAGCCTCACAATTACAATGTAGATAGAAGGCCAAGAAGATGTTTGACTGTGCAGCCTGATACCCACTGCAGGGCCTAAAGGACAGGTCTGAGCACACACACTTGGTTTCTCATACAGTAGCAATGCTCACACAACATTGGGGAAATTTAGTTAGTGTATTAAACACAGATAAATGTCAGTAATTTCTCCTCATTGCACAGGAAATCTGTGTGTGCGCAACTATGTCAAGTACAGTATAGGTGAGCCAAGAAGATGTTCCTTAACTGTGACAGCTAACAACTTCTGTTTTCTCTTTCAAATATGTTTGGTTAACATGAAGGTTTTGAAACTGTATGATTATCCAGCTAGATTATCATACAATAAACCATCCTTTCAGTAATTTCTTAGATAAAAAAAGGGGATTTTTTCTACTAGTTCTCGATATGATGATTTGTTGCTGTAGTTTTTGTTTGACTATGTCACCTTGAGCTTTGTGGATTTCATGAATAACCAAATGGATTTATACTTAACTCAGTAATGAAAACGGGAATGAACTCAAGTCTTAAAACAAACACACACATTGTGTTAGCTTCACTGATGCGATGTTTAAGACCGGATGTGTAAACCCTGAACAACATCGGCGCTAACCGAGGCCTCGGACCAGATTCCTCCTTTTGATTTTCAGATGCGGTGAATCTGGGATGAATCGGCCCAAAAACTCCTCTAGTCTGAGCACACAGGATTCAAAATACATCAAAACCGCTTCTACTGAACCCAACATCCAACAAAAACACAGCTGATTATGAGGAATCATATATGCACACACACACGCACAAACATTCACACACACGCGCACACACACACACACACACACATTTGCTCTTATGTGCTGACAGGCTGAAGATATTGCAGCGCTGGTGCAACATGCCATACATGTTAATGACATGCTTTTAACGTGTTTAATATTTACACCTGTCATGGTGGTACAACACAGCCACTGTCTTTTAAATACCTTAATAATAGGGAGAGGAGATGAAGAGAGAAGAGAAGAGGAGAGGAGAGGAATAGAAAGAGGAGAGGAGGAGGAGAGGAGAAGAAGAGGAAGAGGAGAGGAGAATTGAAAATGAGTCTTTTTAGAAGACTGAGAGGTGAAAGGGGAAGATGATAGTTTCTGGTGGTTACTGAATTATAAAAGATAAAAAGAGACGTTGACACAGACCTGCATCTTCTCATCAAATCACACAAGTCCACCAAGGAGCGCACGTATGAATAATGCACAACTATAACACACACACACGCACACACACACACACAGAAACGTATTTTAACCCACATACTCTACCTAGAGATTTACTGATGACATTGTGCATCAATTATACAAATACAGTGAACTTCATGTAGTTCACATCCACCCACGTGCATGCACAGAGCATCCACACACACCTACGCACACACACACACACACACACACACACACACACACACACACACACACACACACTCACACACACACACGTGTCCCTCAAAATATAGCTTAACTCATAAGCCAGCATACCATTAAATAATACACCACATACAGCAAGACAGCATCTCTCTCTCTCTCTCTCTCTCTCTCTCTCTCTCTCTCTCTCTCTCTCTCTCTCTCTCTCTCTCTCTCTCTCTGCTTCACACACACACACACACACACACACACAGACACATGCTACTTTATGTCAAAATCCATTTTTGTTTACAGCAATCAAGTGAAGGAAGTATGAAAGTGTGGAGAAGGCTGTAGAGATCCGGGCTAATGAGAGAGGAAGTGACACATTTCTAGAGATCATTGGGAGAAGGAGTCATGTGGGCTTCAGGGGGAGGAGCTGAGTGGAAGTGAAGGTGGATGAAGAGAGAAATACGCAGCCAACCGCTAAAGGAGCAATAATTGAAAGGCTGGTAGAAGAGTACATGACATTGGGCAGCACAAAAGAAGAGGATGGGGCTAGTATGCAGAATAATGAGAAAGAGATGGCGGTAAGGAGGACGATGATGATGAGGCCAGCAATGTGCAACGTTAATATTTAATGCAGTAGGTCAGTTTGGATGGCGCAGCTACATTAAGTTGGCCTGACAAAGTACGGCCCCCAGATGCTGCTAAGTACCATCTCACTTAAGTCTGCACAAAAGTGCAAGAAAACTAGCGTAGCAAAATAAGTTCTGTGTCAACAAAGTGAAGTCACCAAGAACAAAAAACACAAAAGAAGGAGCGAAAGGGTTCCAGCGGCAGCGCTGCACATGCAGAATAATGTGGTCGAGAGATTGGAATAGATCTCCACATTACCCTGGTGAGAGGAATAGTAAACATCACTGGCTGCACGCTGCAGAACAAGTCGGAGGTTTCAGGGACATTTAACACCGAAAAGTTCACTTGGTAAACACTTGAACTCCCGCTCGTGACCGTCTCGAATCCAAGACAATATTTAATGGAGCATTTCGAGGAGCGTGTACAGGAAAGCATAATAATTAGCTGCTGTCCAAATAATTAGACGGAGAATTTCATCGCGGAAAAAAAAAGTGACATTCACGGCTCGAGTGCGGTAGATTATAAAACATTCCTTGACATTTTGACACGTCCTAACGGGCTAAGCATAAAAGTGGACTGAAAGCATTAAAAGCGCAGACGATTGCGTTGAGTTTAGGAATAAAGTTCCACATATCAAAGTGTCATTGGACACTGAAGCCACCTTCACACAACATGACTCTCATGGTCGTCAGATCGCCGTACTGTTCCCGCGGCGTCGTTGTGGTTTTCACACCGCGCCGCTGATCGCCGACAGAGGGGTCACGCGCTCAGAGTTTTTGTCGCGAAAACACACGCGCGAGAAAAAGGACGCGGCCGTGTTGGTGTTGTCGTTGGCACATATTCGCACATAGTAGCCTGTTTGCGCGCGTCCTGACTATTCTCCCCCAGCGCAGATCAGTTACGTGTTGTGTTTATTCGTGCAAACATCCATAACAAGCGAGCTGCAACCAGAACTTTGGTCCCAGCGCTCGAGTTTAAGAACGTCCCATCCTCCGCGGGGGGCTGGAAAATAGGATCGGGGAGGATAAAACATCATTTTCGGGACGAATTTGGGACGAGAGATGAAAGAAGAACACTGTGCTATGATGTGTCTTATTTAATGACTTGCTCCTCTTCATCTTCTATTGGTAATAGGACTGCAGTGAGATCTCTTCATCGCTTTCTGTCCTTAGCAACATGCTGCGCCTCTCCCCATGACAAGTGCATCTTCCTGCCGCTCCTTCAAACATTAAGATCCAGCAGCTAGCATGCAGGGTCGTTTATAGCTTTTTGGGGCCCCCTATGCGAAACCTTAGAAGCTTAACTTTGACTTTAACTCTTGAAATAATTCTTATACTAATTTATATGAGCTTAATTGTTGAAAATACATCAAAACAAACATACAAATTATGAATAACAAACCAATAAAATGACCTTTCTGTGTAAAAGTATATGTATATAACATGTATGAAGGTATATATGGGTTGTGTCTATGTACTATAAGCATTTGTCGGTGTAGATGTTTATGTATATCAAGCTTAGCATTTATACTCACTATAAGCTAAACTATTGATACTAATATTACTGTTTTGATTATGTACTATTTATTCAATTTAATTGTGTTTATTTTAATGTCAAGGATTGTTTTGTTGTGTTGAAAATGTAAAACAAAAAATTAAAAAAATATAAATAAATGACCTTTTAAAAAAGGAAAACAAACAAACAAACGGACAAACACTGTTTTCAATAAATTACAAATACATCACTTTTGAGGTTTTAAATGACTGAATAGTTTTAACCCTAATTAAATCAGGGCTTAAGTCATGTAATGTGAGCCAGCCATTAAATGCAAAGGAGTCGTCCTCACCACCAGAAACATCTGCAGTGAAAAAGGCATCGGCATGTCGCACAAAAAGGGTGATAATTAAAACCGTCACTGTCAAACAGCAGAGTATCTGAATACAAGTTATAGTAGTGCAGCATGTGATGTTATATTTAATACATGCCCTGAATAAAAAGTGCATATGGGGTGATAGACTGCCTTTCTAGTGTTTTAAAAATTCATACAATCCAGGCAAAGGAAGGTCACCTCAGGTATTACAGTGGATGTTTTCATAAGCTAAATCCCACCGGGCGATGTTGGACCGTATCAGCGTAATTAGTAATAACTAAACACTGCAGGTTAGTATGTTAGAGGGATGAAAGGTATACGCACACTAAACATGGGCCTGTAAAACACAAAAAAACGCACTAAAATGCTGCTCTGGTTGGTACACAGCACACATTTTCTGTAGCAGTTAGGCTGCCGGCTGTGTAAACGCTCAGCAGATGTTCTGCAAGCCCCAGTGCTAACAAACACGGCTCCAAATCCACCCGCTAACAAAGAATTAGCTCAGGGAAGCCACTTACAAACAAACACCTATAGCCTGGGAGAGGAAGCTGCCGTCGCTTGACCGGCAGAAGTAACACAGCCGGCGAATATCCGGAGAGAAAGAGAGGGCGCTTTTGAAGTATTGACAGTAAAAACGGCTCAAAAGAGAAATCCACGCGTTAATTTCTTGCTGTTTGAGCTGTGTTCAGACTTCAGAAATAATAGTTTCATGAGCGTAATACTGAAAACATGTAACATCAGACATTATTCTTTAAACATCGCTGAAAGCTGTGAGCGTTGGACAGCACAGCCGGCAACCTCTATATAGCAGAGACGCGGCAGAGTAAATTCTCCTGACACTAACAGAATGTAAAGGCAGGTCCCTCAGTAGCTAACAAGCAGCGGCCCCCTGAGCACTGAAAGCTCTTCGGTTTGAGAACACAGAGACATGTCCCGAAGCCCACATCCCCGAACCGAACGTCGACTCTCCACCATTCCCGGGATTGACAGAGGACTAGCCTTCAGCTCGCACACGTCGGCTCTCAAAGCTAACAAAGACTTCTTTAGTGTTTTAACGTGGGGAAAGTCCCAATGCTTAAGTCTACTGTAGTATTTAACAGCCTCGCGCTCCCCAAGCAAACACAGAATAGCGTTTAACACGCCGCAGAGGGCCCCCAGCTAGCGTAGCCTCGGACTAGTCAAGCATTACCTCTCACCGCTAACTCAGACAAGCACGTAATGGACAGCAGCGCCGCCGCCGCGGACCGGCAGAGCGGCCAGCGCCGCGACCCAACCTCAGAATGTAATTTGGGACGCGAATGCAGCGCGTCTCCTGGCACTTGAAAACACATCTCCTTGCTCAGACCCAACACTTACTTTTTACCCCGCACAAAAGTTTAAAGAGTCTTAAGTTATTTTGCTACTCAGGCATTCAGCAGGTCAAAGCGGGCCTGCTGGTGTTTTTGGCTAAAGTTTCATCGCGTGACAGAAACTCATGAAACAGAAGGAAATATAGAACCGAGTGTTTCAAATACAGTCATATTTTATATGGCCATTAATGGCAATGGGGGGGGAAAAAAGTGCACTTCTACTTTCTTCTCTAACGGTAAAATGTTTTGTACAAAAAAAAGCGGTACATCACAAGTTGAGTGTCTGGACGAGAGGTCAACCACCTCGAGATGGAGGCAAAAACAGGCGATGAGGATTTGAGACTGACAAGAAACTCAACACCGTATTGTGAGATTTGAATCTTTAAAAAAATTAAGTAAAAGGTACCGCAGAACTTGAATAAGTAAAACAAAAACAAACAACATTGAAAATGATTTATCATAATTTATCTGGTTTGAAGTCTTCTCTTTCAAAAAGGTAATTTCATGGAAAAAAACTTTAAAACTTATAAAATTCAAGTGTGCAGGTTGTCATTTTTCTGAGCTTCTCTTTCTGGGATTACATGTCGGATGGAACCGACTTTATACGACAACGGTCCTGTAAATTATAAAGAGAGGAATTCAAACCACATAAATTCAGTTTTCAAAGTGATTTTTTTTTTAATGCTATGAAGTCATTGCTATCAACATTGAAGCATAAAGTATTCAATTGATGGTTAAAGTATTTTGACAAAAAATGTTTAGTTGCTTATTAGATTCACTTCTCCATGCCATAATTTTTTTCTCCATAAAGAAGTAATTCACCTCTCAATGAGACACTTAATTCATGTCTGGGATATGCTGCCTTGAGCATTTTTGTGCAAAACATTTAAGTGCAAAAACGGTGTAATTTCCCTTCCTCCCCTTCCCCCATTGTCATAAAAGTTCCAACCCCGCCACAGTATTTCACAGTCAGAAACTAATACACTCTGTTCCAGTGCAGGTTTGCCTTAATTATCTCAGGGAAGTCATAAACTCACATTTGTTTTTGAAAATCCATTAAAAAACAGCTCGCAGACATATTGCTGCCTCCGAGATCGTATAGTCATCCATCGCGCTCATGTAATATATTTCTTTTCCCGTCGGCGTGTCAGTCGAGATTCTTTGTGATTTTTAGTGCTGCGAAAAACACTTATCAGATACCAACACGAGATTATCAAGAGATTAGTGATATTTTAATCCGGTGTCACACTCAAGATGATTGAATCATCCACGAAAACCATCAACATTCACTTTTGTTTTTCTTTCTGGGAGTTTGTTTTAATGCAACACTGCATCCACTGCGGCTGCTCGTGTTTTAGATCTTCCTCTAAAACCTGAAGTTGGATCAAAGGAGTTTATTTTCATTAAATTCATTACTTCAGAATAATTGAATATTACCAAAAAGTAAATAAAAGGAATCCTGATGTTCCGCTAATTTCTTTCAAAATGCTTCGCTGTTTCTTCAATTTCATTTATTCTCGCTAAAAAGTGGATACAAAATGCTATATTTATTTATTTAGTCAATACAAGTCACAAGGTATTTAAAGAAAAGGGGAAAAGGGTGAGTACACAATAATTACTGTGGAGGAAAAAGAAAGCTGTTGTCAGACACTGACAAGTAAGAAGTAAATATGTGCAAGTAAAACAGCCTAATTTTGAGGTTGAAACTCCAAGCACAAGCAGGCTCTCACAACATTGTGATTTAATTAGCAAAACTCTCTAATGCAGATGTTCTTGGGAAGAGGATTATTCCTAATTTGACAGCAACGCAAGCGTAGTGGTTGTTTTCTTCATACCGCAGACGATTAAAAATACAAACTTGAAGTTTAAAATATTAAAATTGAACGTTGTAATTTGTTGACGAATACCCCCACCCCTCCTTACTCCCTCCCCGTATACTGCCATGCCTTTCAGCTGCGATACGCCGACCGTGCCCTTTAAAACGAAGAGCCGCGCTCGCCGCTGCTGACGCTTTCGCATGCGGTGCTGCATCAGCGCGCAGAGAATCAACGAGAATATAGTAAAGAAAAGACATAATTATTCGGCTGACAGAAAGAAAAAAAATACATTTCCAGCAGAACTTTCGACGAAAGCGCATTGTGTCGGGGTGGCAGGAGGGCGCTTGCCAAGCACCAGGCAGTTAAATCTGTCTCCTGAGTGGTAGCCGATGGTTGTGTGTGCATGGTCGGCGCTGCCTATCCGAGTGTCAGGATGCTGCTCACGGCAGAGGCTAATCACAACACCTGTTTAGAAGAGATTACAGCGGGATCCGCCAGGGTGCTGAAAGGCCTCTGCTTTATTAAAACTGAAGTGTCTGTCCGGGCTGTGACATCCCCACACACACACATATGCAGACACACACACACACAAACACAAGCGACCGTGTGGCAGAGAAATAATAGGATGCACGCCTACTTACGGTGTGTGCTGCTTTTTTTTTTTTGAGTAATAATGACTGTTTGACTTATGGAAGTTCAGAGAGAAAGAGATGTTAATGTTATTTCATCCCCCCGACATGGAAAATTAATGACAGAGCCAACTCTATTCCTCCCCCCCTCACCCTCCACCCCCATCGGTGAATGAATTTAAAACAGCTCAAGAACTGAGCAAGACCCTGCATCCTTCTCCCTCCTCTCCTCTGTCA